>NW_027039490.1:0-65000 GCF_034236695.1 Oncorhynchus nerka | reverse complement strand
GACAGAAAGACACACAAATATAGATATTATTTTTTACAGCTGCAGAGGTGGAGAGTTCATGTGCGCATCACAAATGGCACCCCATTCCCTATGTAGTGCTCTACACTTGACCAGGGTCCATAGGGCTAGTATGTAACGTAGTGTTCTACATACGTTTGGGACACTGCCATGAGCTCTCCCCTTTTACAACTTTAAAAAAGATGGAGTTGAATATCTCTTTTTGAATGTAAGGTTTCTATAGGATGCCATTTTATTATTGTCAGTTACACTGGGAGAAAATGTTTCAATTCATCAACAGTGCAAAGCTCGAAGATAATGTTTTCTCTAGCTTGCTTATGGCTAAAGGTACAATGCTAGAAGATAATGTTTTCTCTAGCTTGCTTATGGCTAAAGGTACAATGCTAGAAGATAATGTTTTCTCTAGCTTGCTTATGGCTAAAGGTACAATGCTAGAAGATAATGTTTTCTCTAGCTTGCTTATGGATAAAGGTACAATGCTAGAAGATAATGTTTTCTCTAGCTTGCTTATGGATAAAGGTACAATGCTAGAAGATAATGTTTTCTCTAGCTTGCTTATGGATAAAGGTACAATGCTAGAAGATAATGTTTTCTCTAGCTTGCTTATGGCTAAAAAGGTACAATGCTAGAAGATAATGTTTTCTCTAGCTTGCTTATGGCTAAAGGTACAATGCTAGAAGATAATGTTTTCTCTAGCTTGCTTATGGATAAAGGTACAATGGTAGAAGATAATGTTTTCTCTAGCTTGCTTATGGATAAAGGTACAATGGTAGAAGATAATGTTTTCTCTAGCTTGCTTATGGATAAAGGTACAATGGTAGAAGATAATGTTTTCTCTAGCTTGCTTATGGATAAAGGTACAATGGTAGAAGATAATGTTTTCTCTAGCTTGCTTATGGATAAAGGTACAATGGTAGAAGATAATGTTTTCTCTAGCTTGCTTATGGCTAAAGGTACAATGCTAGAAGATAATGTTTTCTCTAGCTTGCTTATGGATAAAGGTACAATGCTAGAAGAGAATGTTTTCTCTAGCTTGCTTATGGATAAAGGTACAATGGTAGAAGATAATGTTTTCTCTAGCTTGCTTATGGATAAAGGTACAATGCTAGAAGATAATGTTTTCTCTAGCTTGCTTATGGATAAAGGTACAATGTTAGGTGATAGAGCCAAATTGTGGAGCCTGTCAGAGACTTGTGACAAGACAAAGAAATGTGAAGCTTCACAGAAAATAACAATATATGGAGGGAGAGTAAGGGAGAGAGATATGGAGGGAGAGTAAGGGAGAGAGATATGGAGGGAGAGTAAGGGAGAGAGATATGGAGGGAGAGTAAGGGAGAGAGATATGGAGGGAGAGTAAGGGAGAGAGATATGGAGGGAGAGAGATATGGAGGGAGAGAGATATGGAGGGAGAGAGATATGGAGGGAGAGAGATATGGAGGGAGAGTAAGGGAGAGAGATATGGAGGGAGAGTAAGGGAGAGAGATATGGAGGGAGAGTAAGGGAGAGAGATATGGAGGGAGAGTAAGGGAGAGAGATATGGAGGGAGAGTAAGGGAGAGAGATATGGAGGGAGAGTAAGGGAGAGAGATATGGAGGGAGAGTAAGGGAGAGTGATATGGAGGGAGAGTAAGGGAGAGAGATATGGAGGGAGAGTAAGGGAGAGAGATATGGAGGGAGAGAAAGGGAGAGAGATATGGAGGGAGAGAAAGGGAGAGAGATATGGAGGGAGAGTAAGGGAGAGAGATATCGAGGGAGAGTAAGGGAGAGAAAGATATTGAGGGAGAGTAAGGGAGAGAAAGATATTGAGGGAGAGAAAGAGAGACACGGAATAAGCAACTCGAAGGCTTGGTTTTCACTAGCTAAGAATTAAGCTATAATTATAGGAGATTTGGAAATGGAAGGTGGCATTTTGAATGGGGCTGTAATCCCGCCTGAAGCCAGGGTGGGTAAATGACCGTGTGTGTTGATACCGCTGTCACACAGCAGTGGAGCGTCCAGAGATACCGCTGTCACACAGCAGTGGAGCGTCCAGAGATACCTCTGTCACACAGCAGTGGAGCGTCCAGAGATACCGCTGTCACACAGCAGTGGAGCGTCCAGAGATACCTCTGTCACACAGCAGTGGAGCGTCCAGAGATACCGCTGTCACATGTAAGGAATTGCTATTTCGTATGCAGGTGACTAACTTACTGCTAATTACATGGCTACAACTCACAGTAAAGCCTGTGGAGTCCCCTACAGGATAGCTCCCACATTACACACAATCTCCTTTTAATTTTAACCGAACACTGTGTGCCCGAAGAAGATCCTACGATGATGGACAGACAACTGAGCCAATGGCGGAAGACTACAGACTACAACCAGCTGAACCAATCCGGAGATCCGATCTTCCTAGGGTCAACCTACTTTCTGTGACGTATATAAGGGCTGTGCTGACTGTTTACGCTCTCTGCCTGCTGTTCCAACACGAACTAACGGAAGAGCCGTAATACGTTGTAATACATATTTTCACTCTGAATAAACTGTTTACTTGTCATAAAATTTACCACTTAGTCTGAATCGATCCTTGACCGGCTCACCCATCTACATATCCAATTGCTAACAGAAATGGTACGCAGAGGATGGTTAACTAACGGTCCAGTCGAAGCGGGCAGATTGGATGTGAGAGAGGGGTTGAGCGCGTGGAGAGGGAGATTCGAGAAGGACGGGTGATTTGATTCTCGGGGTGGACAACAATTCTACTCAACTCGGGAAACTGATCTAAAGGTGCACCATAAATAAGGTAAGCAAAACCTGTTAAATCAAACTTTGCATATTGTCGTATAGTCTGCCTAAATTTTGATCAGTATTTCCGAGTAAGTATGAATTCTTGTGTAAATTTATAATTTGCTGACGAGTCGAAAAGAACAGTGTAAGTGAAGATATGTAGAAACAAGCCAGCGACGGCTGGTGTGATATGAATCAATGATGAGATATCAGTCACAGTCTGATAGCTTTCAATGATGAAAGATCAATTAAAGGCCTAAAAAGTTCCAATAGGGATCGGACATATATATAAATTCAGTTCCGATAGGGGTTGGACATGCGCATCAATGCTGATAGGGGTTAGTGCGATAAGGATCGGGAATAGAGAGATTCGCCGATAGGGATTCGGCTTTCAGGGGTCAGAGAGATCGTGTATTAACGTGTATTAATTCTGATAGGGGTTAAATTCGATAGGGATCAGTAGGGGATAGAATTGGATTCTAGAGTTGAATTCTATCCAGTAAATCCGCTTAGCTCGGTCTGATAGGGATTGAATTAATAGAGGTCAGAGATATAACCTGTAATTGTATGTTTTGTCTTGTATTATCTATTTGTAACTGTTTATATTAAAATGCAAGGTGGTTGTAATTGTTTCCATTAAGATTGTTGGTGGTTAGAGAGAGAGAGAGATACAATTATAATAAGGGATATTGGATAAATCCGGAACCTCTATATTGTATGTACCTATGACTTCTGTGTTAAATGTATAATTAGAAACGAAATGACTGATGTATAATTGAAATAATATCTGAATATAATATTTGAATGTTGAGATTAATTAGTCGAATAGATCCCTTGGTTGTGCGCTCCACAAACGCTATACGGACCCATGCGTTTTTCTATATCTAAAACAGACAGAAGGAGAAGCTCAGAGATAAGACAGAGCACGTGCAGCAGTCTCTTTTCGAGTACATAGTGGTTATTAGTCAACGATTGAGCGAAGTATATACTAACTATATTCAGATAAAAGGAGAGAATCCCGAATAAAACTACGATTAAATTCCGATTGAATTAAATAAAATTACGATTAAAGCAAATTCACAATGGCGAACCCCAATACTCCAAAGCTGAGGTTTAATGAGTTCCTAGAACAAAAAATAGAATATAGATCAGGGGGAAAGAAACAATGGAAGCACATGAAGAAAGTTTGGGAGGGATTAAAGCTAAAATGGACACAGGAAGGTCATTTAGGAGGGGAACCGCCATCCGCAGTTCAGCTGAAAACAATGGAATGTGGGTTAAGAGAGAAAGAGGCAGAAAAGAACAAACTTCACGTATTTAAGAAAGAAGGGTCAGATACGAAGGAGCGAGATTAATGAGAATCCTAATTAAGGAAAACTTTGGGCGTTTAAATTAGTGCTATTTTCTGTTGTTCAGATGCCGGAGTAACAAATACAGATAACTGTAAATTGGGTCTATTTGCGGAGAATCTCCATAAGCATTGGTGGTTCAGTGGTAGAATTCTCGCCTGCCACGTGGGAGGCCGGGGTTCGGTTCCCAGTTGAGGTGTAAAGAGCAGTTATATATGTCTGAGTTTTTTGGTTTTAATTAAACTAATTGTTTTGCAGAGAAAGTTATAGTCACTAGTATTGGTATAAGATATAAACTGAACGTTTTAAATAGTTTGTTTGGTTCAAATTGAAAGACTAATTCATTCAACTTAATATAAGAACGGAGATTTTGATGCAAGGCGATGTCTGTTCACTAAATGATTTGTTGGGAATAATACATTGGGAAAAGAGTCGTAATTAAAATGCTAATTCAAAGACGAGACAGTAACTTAAATCAAATTAATTCTGAATAATAACGAGGGAACAATTACGATAGATTTGTGTCCATCGAAATGTTTTTATAAGATTAGCGAATTGAGAGATGTTGATTGATGTTGTAAACTCTAATTCAGGATCCAACAGATGTGATAAATTAGGTTTGGTTTATCGAACCCGAAATACTGTTGTTGCAGAAGGCCAACCATTATTTACAATGAGTTGAAAATCGTTGCGAAATGGTCAAGATTGAGCGCTTGTTGATGACATCACTCGCGAGGTTTCCGTCGCCACGGAAATGATGTCTTGACTGGGGGACAGAGAAATGGTTAGTGTCCTTTAAAAGGAGTATGTAAATCGTCAGGAAAGATGCTAAAAACTAGCAGCTGATTCGCTGGGTGGGTATCATTGATTTGTGGCGTTTATTTGGACTGTAATTGGGCCGTGAGAGAGAGGGATTGGATGTCTGAGTCATAAAACATCGTGATGGTGGATTCTGATGGTTGTTGATTTTTGGTTTGATCGTTTGAATAGCACCAGTGAATTTGAGCACTGTTTCCATTATGTGGAACGGTGTCAGGGTATTAATGGTGAAAAGCAACCTCTATGGTAAAACATAATTGTACATGTTTCGGTAAACTAGCGAGGTTGAATTTGGTTATTTGAACATTTCCTTGATACGTAACAGGGGCAAGTTGTTTTTCCTTGAGGAACACGCAGATGGTGTTTTGTTTTATTGAGATGTAAATGTGAGTTGAAGGAGCCAAGGAAAATACGTTCTTTTTATTAAATATCAGGGATTATAATATTGGGAGAATGAGGCCATAAACGACCAAATTGGAAAGGCCTGGAAGTTTTGATTAATCATTAAGGTTTGCAAATATATACACATAAAACATTTGTTAGGACTATTTGTTTTGGTGCAAAGGTATTTTAAAGAGACACGCTCAAATATGGAACTTTATGAGTTTTTATTTTATGAGTTTTAAATTACACAAGTGAATTTGGATTTTAAGGATAAAGGGTTCTTTAATATGTCTAGTGTAGTATAGAACTTGACTATAAAAGGGTGGGTTGACTCATGGACCTTATCATGACTGTCTTCTAAGGTCTGATCAGCCTTAGGGGAGAGTCATTGGTATAATGAATGTGGTCATATTGAGTACTAGTTTTAAGGTAAATTCATTATAAAGGAGTTTAGGTTATGAGGTTAGGATAGGATATATATTAAGCCAATAGGGCAGGGAATTACATAGAAAAATAAGTTTCAGTTCTTAGGGGTGATAAATCACTGTAGACAAGGAATTCTGCACTCTGCAACATATATTAAATTCATGTTATTGTCAGATAGAATACTAAGAGTCCTTGAAGGAAGGATTTTGATATGATAAGCATTTGTTTTGAATTTTTTTTGACCATTCGGGGTTTAAAAAAAAAAAATAGTATTAAATTTAACAGGTATATAGGACATCTGTGATGATTTAGGATTATTGTTAGATGGATTAAGGAAATGTAAGGACTTTAGAGATTGACACTAATAGACATGATTTTGGATAAAGTCAAACAGTTAGAAGCTTAGTGGTATTTGAGAAATATGAGAGAAAAGGTTTAAATTGGTAAATATATATTTAAGAAAATATATAAGTAGTGCAGATAGTTCTTAAGTAGATAAGAAACTTGACAGGGAATTGGTACTGGATTGACGCCCAAGGGAGAATTGGACATGTGGAAAACTAAAAGGGGCTCCTTCATGATGTCAGACATAAAGATAATATACTAATCTTACCTAAGTCATTATTTAGAGTAGGTAAGGTTGATACCTGGGCAGAGTCAGGTATCAAAAGGGGGATGGGTAAATTGTGGTCTAGGATAGGATGGGGCTTATTGGATAAGAAAAAATAAATAAAATAAATGTAAGCTAACAATTGGGCATAGAAGTTAAAGATATAATCAGATAAAACATATGAGAAATTGTTTGTTAACCAAGCCTGTATGTCCAGGATTGTATGCATTACAGGTGAACTACAGGTGAAGTCACTCAATCCAGTCCCAGAGGCTTGGGGACCATAGAAGACCCCTGGTGACAGCTAGCTGAAAGAGCTACCCAGATTCATATCGCACGGCGGAAGGGTAAGACATTTTTCACTGTCGGACAATAAACAGAGTTCGGGAGAAGAACTGGAATTAACAGAATTCCGGGGCCAACTCTCGAATGAAGTAACCCTACCTGTCCTATCACCCTGTTTTTGTTCATAGAGGTGAAGATGTGTCTGGCTCTGGCTAAGTGATGTGTATTTTGTTCCAAAATAAGCATAAGAGATCCCTAGATCTGGGTAGATAAGAAGTTAGAATAGAGATTACACGGTAACCGACTTCGGACAGTTCTGGGATTGGAGAAGAGGGTATCCTTATAGCATGGAGGATCCCACAAGGGTGGATAGGTTTTCCATGATATGGGGAAACCTGGGAGCAATGTTGAACTTTGTAAAGGTGATGAAATCCTACTAACCATCAAAACTATTAAGCTCTCTGATGCAGGCACTCACACCTCTGACTACAAAGGACGAGGACAGACATGATGGGTGTGTTTTCTATCAAGGTACTGCCAAGACCAGAGGTAACCGGACACACTCCTCTACCACCACTGTGTTAAAAAAATACCATTCAGGTAATTAATGTTAGAGACTATTCGGCTATTGATTAATTAGAAACTGAGACTGGTTTTGATAGTAAGGGACAATTTGTGGCTGTCTTATATGAGGTACACAGCTAAAACCCTGAGAGGAAAGGACTGTATTATTTGAAGTTATGCTAGACCTGTTCTGGCTACACCCATTTGCTGTAGGAGAAGGAGAGGGGTGGTTGTGTATTTTGAGAAGTTTTTACCAGGTTAAGCCCAATTCAACCTCTGTTCCTCTTTGAGCCTTGTGTTTCCTGCAGTACCTCCTCATCGGGCCTCTTGGGGTGTTGAGGCATATGGGGGCAATTACGAGTGCATCACGGGTACAGGTAATGGCATTGATTATGGGAGATTGCCTGAAGCTGATTGCAGGAGTAACATAACCATTAATTCCACTTGGCCAGTTACAGGCCTAAACCAAACTAGTGGTCTGGCTGATGTATGGTGGATGAGTGAAGCCAAAAGAGGGCTGAGACCCATTCTTAGAGGAGAATGGCAAGGTACGTGTGGTCTGACCAGTTTGACAATTCCACTGACCATTGTTGATGTTGTTGCTGAACAGCTGCTGAGTTCTGTAACCAGGGGACCTGAAAACATTCCATCCCATGGGAGACAGATGTAGTAGTGCTCCATGAACAGAGGATGTAGTTGACATACACACTAACCTGTTGGGAGTGTCAGTGGGGATTCCTCATGAGTTTCAGGCCTTGGGTAGGAATGATGGACTCTGGCACTTACTACCTACTATGGGTCCAGCCATGGTGGATGCTGGACAGACTGCATGGATTAATTATATCTACTATGATCAACAGCGTTTTGTGAATTACTCCCGTGATGCACTCACTAGTATGTCTGAACAGCTTGAGGCCACATTTGGGGTTTCCAGACAGAATAGACTTGCCTTGGATATGCTTCTTGCCATTCAGGGGGACGTCTGCAAGATGTTCGGTAAACAATGTTGCACGTATATTCCTAATACCAGTCCAGATGGTGGTATGTCTAAGGCGGGGTTGATGCACTATCTGCTAAGATGAGGTCCACGGGGGGGGTGGAGGAGTCTGTTCTCTTGGCCTGGTTTGGTAAGTGCACTGGTAGGATGGTTACTGGATTTCTGACCCTAATTCTTGTATTATTTGTTATTGATGTGATGTGCTGCTTGCATCATACTGTGTTTTGACAAGTCTGTTACAGATGTGGTGAGGGCTTCAGGCATGATGCCTTTGCTTGATGCTCCAGTTGGCGATGCCGATACGGAAGCATGCTTTCAGGGGAGGATGAGACTGACTGATGATGACACATGGTTTGGAGTCCCTGGGTGGCAAGGAGCCCACTTGGTACAGGATAGAAGTAGCTGAGAGGACCAGATGGTTTCTAATAATTCTTTACTCTGTTTTCCATGACCAAAGTTTTATCCTACATCTTACATGTCAATAACAATAAAGTTTTATCCTGTTTTTGATAAGTGACACCCTTGGGGGGAACAAAGGCATACAACAAAGGCATATATAACTTGTTATTAGTAATAAACTTTTTATTATTTTCATGAAATGCTATGACTGCTGGAATAAAGGATAATTGAGTGACACCCTAGCAGGAGTAAAAAGGGGATCCAGTTGCTTTTATTGATTAAGCTTCTCCATTGTATGTCGTGTCCCATCTGGGATGGGAAGAGGGGGAAATTATTTTTCTTTGTGGGCCATTTCCGGATAGACATACCTAGTTTAGGATATTTTTCCTTTTTGGATTATGTCTTCGTTTTTGCTTGGAGTAATGTATCTGGACTATATCACATCTCTTAGGAGATGTGAAGAGAGGGTATCAGAAACTTTTTCCTGCTGGAAAAAGTTGGCTAATGTGGACAATCATTTTACTTTTATTTTGAGCTGTTCTCCGCTCTGTTAAATGAGGGTTGTAAGTTCCTAGGTGGCTGGTAGCCAACTTAGTACATAGTGGGATTGAATGGAGAACATGATGGTAATACATAAATATCTATTTCTGTTTAATACCGTGCCTTATTTCATAGTCCTTATGGGAGAAGTTTCTCTTTGTGTCTGGATCCAGTTAGGTTGTGTCACGTCTCTGGTGAGACGTGAAGAGAGGGTTTTGTAAGGAATTGCTATTTCGTATGCAGGTGACTAACTTACTGCTAATTACATGGCTACAACTCACAGTAAAGCCTGTGGAGTCCCCTACAGGATAGCTCCCACATTACACACAATCTCCTTTTAATTTTAACCGAACACTGTGTGCCCGAAGAAGATCCTACGATGATGGACAGACAACTGAGCCAATGGCGGAAGACTACAGACTACAACCAGCTGAACCAATCCGGAGATCCGATCTTCCTAGGGTCAACCTACTTTCTGTGACGTATATAAGAGCTGTGCTGACTGTTTACGCTCTCTCTGCCTGCCGTTCCACACGAACTAACGGAAGAGCCGTATTTACGTTGTAATACATATTTTCACTCTGAATAAACTGTTTACTTGTCATAAAATTTACCACTTAGTCTGAATCGATCCTTGACCGGCTCACCCATCTACATATCCAATTGCTAACACACACAGCAGTGGAGCGTCCAGAGATACCGCTGTCACACAGCAGTGGAGCGTCCAGAGATACCGCTGTCACACAGCAGTGGAGCGTCCAGAGATACCTCTGTCACACAGCAGTGGAGCGTCCAGAGATACCGCTGTCACACAGCAGTGGAGCGTCCAGAGATACCTCTGTCACACAGCAGTGGAGCGTCCAGAGATACCGCTGTCACACAGCAGTGGAGCGTCCAGAGATACCGCTGTCACACAGCAGTGGAGCGTCCAGAGATACCGCTGTCACACAGCAGTGGAGCGTCCAGAGATACCGCTGTCACACAGCAGTGGAGCGTCCAGAGATACCGCTGTCACACAGCAGTGGAGCGTCCAGAGATACCGCTGTCACACAGCAGTGGAGCGTCCAGCGTCCAGAGATACCTCTGTCACACAGCAGTGGAGCGTCCAGAGAAAAGCCCAAGAATTAAAAACATCTACATTTAAATACCACAGACACCAGAGATTCTGATAGGTGAGAGGCAGATAGAGAACACTAGGGCATGAACCATCACATGAACCATCACATAGAACGTCACATGAACCACCACATAGAACGTCACATGGACCATCACATGAACCATCACATGAAACATCACATAGAACGTCACATGAACCATCACATAGAACGTCACATGTACCATCACATGGACCGTCACATGTACCGTCACATGAACCATCACATGAACCATCACATGGACCATCACATGAACCGTCACATGGACCGTCACATGGACCGTCACATGGACCGTCACATGAACCATCACATGTACCATCACATAGAACGTCACATGGACCGTCACATGAACCATCACATGAACCGTCACATGGACCGTCACATGGACCGTCACATGAACCATCACATGAACCATCACATGAACCGTCACATGGACCGTCACATGGACCATCACATAGAACGTCACATGAACCATCACATGGACCGTCACATGTATGGATTTCTTTGTAACCCCGCGAACACAACCTTTATACACTTGAAACGATTGTAAGTAATTTGATAACTTCAGGCTAGTTTGTCTTATTAGCATTTCATTGAATGTATTGGTTTGATCAATAGGTCAGTGTGGTCTTCTATGGAGAGAGAAAGGAGACATTCAGAGATCACGTGATTCAGCTTTTAGGTTTCACATCGTCTTGAGACATATGGAGAGGTGAGCAGAATCATCACCATTAACCCTAACACACACACACACACACACCAGTTTGGACAGAGAAATGTGCTACCATTCTCCGCCTCCCAAAACAAAGGAAGCCATGACAAACCGTCACAGAGACACACAAACTGTTTGCTTTCTCACTTCTGTATGTGTTTCTGCTCTTCTCTCCTGTTATTATATGTTTTCACATGAAGTTGCTAATTGTCATTAGCCAGACAAAGACATCATTCCCAGGCAGGGAGCTCCTTACAGACAGACAGGCAGACAGGCAAACAGACAGACAGGCAGACAGACAGACAGGGAAACTAACACACTACAGCTGAATGTTTGTATAACTACCCCACGATAGACCAGAGTCTGTCATTTGGAAACAGAAAATTGTATGGAGATCAAATGTTTCATCGATGAGAAAAAAAATCGATTTCTGCCTAAATCGATTTTGCGCCTTCTCCCAATGCCGGCCACTGGGCTTCCTCTCATCACCATATTTGGTAGTGAGTGGAAACGCCAACCGGATGCTTCAGATGTATACATCCAGTGAAACATCTGGCTCTTTGTTCTCTGTGTTACAGCTGCTAAGAGGACCGACATCCCCCTCTTTCAATCTCTTCCTGTCTGTTTCTCTACATTCTTTTTTCTCGCTCTACTTTCTCTTTCTTTCTCAAAATTATAAACAAACTACTTAAAAAAGTATAACATAATAGTCGACCCTTAACTCTGTAAAACATTTTAAAATAAATAATCATCTAAATGAGTCACTCTAGCAATTACAAACACAGCTATAAGCACACAAACACAAGCACACACAAAGAGAGAACCCTAAGTTAGATAATGTACCTCCAATTTGGCCAAAGAGGCCGTTAGAGTGAGGGGTCATTACGTGTTTTGAGAGGTTGGAGGCTTTTAGTCACACAGAAATAATAGCTGTATTAAACCATCTAGTTCCCCTGCTAGAAGAAACCCTGTGTTTTACCAGAAGACTGGAGAGTCTCAACTAGAGACGTTCAGTAAAGACAGTAAAGCCTTTCAACCTGACCCAGAGAGAGAGAGAGAGAGAGAGAGAGACAGAGAGAGAGAGAGAGAGAGAGACAAAGAGAGAGAGAGAGAGAGAGAGAGAGAGAGAGACAAAGAGAGAGAGACAAAGAGAGGGAGAGAGAGGGAGACAAGAGACAAAGAGAGACAGAGAGAGAGAGACAGAGAGAGAGAGAGAAGAGACAAAGAGAGAGAGAGAGACAAAGAGAGAGAGAGACAAAGAGAGAGAGCGAGAGACAAAGAGAGAGAGAGAGAGAGACAAGAGACAAAGAGAGAGAGAGAGACAAAGAGAGAGAGAGAGACAAAGAGAGAGAGCGAGAGACAAAGAGACAAAGAGAGAGAGACAAAGAGAGGGAGAGAGAGGGGGAGACAAGAGACAAAGAGAGAGAGAGAGAGAGAGACAAAGAGAGAGAGACAAAGAGAGGAGAGAGAGGGAGACAAGAGACAAAGAGAGAGAGAGAGAGAGAGAGAGACAAAGAGAGAGAGAGAGAGAGAGAGACAAAGAGAGAGAGAGAGAGAGACAGACAGAGACACAGAGAGAGAGACACAGAGAGAGAGAGACAGACAGACAGACACAGAGAGAGAGAGACAGACAGAGAGAGACACAGAGAGAGAGAGAGAGAGAGGGGGAGTGAGAGAGTGAAGGTGGGAGAGAGAGACAGAGACAGACAGACAGAGACACAGAGAGAGAGACAGAGAGAGACACAGAGAGAGAGAGACACACAGAGAGAGAGAGAGAGAGAGAGAGAGAGAGAGAGGGAGTGAGAGAGTGAAGGTGAGAGAGGGAAAATTAGAATGAGTGAGTGAGTGAGTGAGTGAGTGAGTGAGTGAGTGAGTGAGTGAGTGAGTGAGTGAGTGCAAGACAATGGTAGCCAGAAAAAAAATCCCAAATTCCAGTGAGGGAGGTGTGTGCATCGGGTGGGGGATATGATATACAAAGACATAGATGACGTTTATTTAATTAAAGTCTGACTGGAATTAAGACTCATCATTAGCATACAGGCCTTTAGTAAAAAAAAATGTGTGATCTGCAAGACTGTTTACTAGGTGTCTTCAGGGATTCAGCATGGGACTTGAGATGCCTCTCTCTGCCAGTCACCGTCAGCAAACAAACAGAATGAAACACTGTGTGTGCGCGGGCGTGT
Source organism: Oncorhynchus nerka (assembly GCF_034236695.1). NCBI lineage: Eukaryota > Metazoa > Chordata > Actinopteri > Salmoniformes > Salmonidae > Oncorhynchus > Oncorhynchus nerka. The sequence goes on along the minus strand of NW_027039490.1, from coordinate 51,795 downwards.
TTCTTTGTGAGTGTTGGCCTCAAACATAAACATATTTCATCCATATATCCAGCATTTGGACATGTTGTATTTCACAGGTGGAACCCAACTCCCAGAACATCCTATGACTTGTGAGAAAGAACAATGGACACTATTGTACTAGTCAGCTAGGGTAGTATGCAGTCTAAGGCTAAGCAACATCACTTTTCACACACACACACACGGATGCAGGCACACACACACTAGGGATGTGCATGGCTATTCAAATATCCAAACAGACATTAGTATCCAAATACTTGTGTGAGTATTGATTTCTGCGAGACAAAAATAACAACTATTTTAAAACCGGATCGGATTGTTATGAGTTAAAATGAAGATATACACGTGACACTGTTACATACCAGGATGTACAGAGCCTTCAGGAAGTATTCACACCCCTCCACTTCATCACATGTTGTTGTGTTACAGACAGACTTTAAAATGAAGATATACACGTGACACTGTTACATACCAGGATGTACAGAGCCTTCAGGAAGTATTCACACCCCTCCACTTCATCACATGTTGTTGGGGTACAGACGGACTTTAAAATTGATTTAATTTACATTTTGTGTCGTCGGCCAACACACAAGACCCCATAATGTCAAAGTGGAATTATGTTTTTAGAAATGTCTACAACTTCATTTCAAATTAAATTACAGCTGTAATTGCCGCCAAAGGTGATTCTAATATGTGCTGTAGTGACTCAGGGGTGTGAATACTTATGTAAATGAGATTTCTGTATTTCATTTTCAATACATTTTGCAAAATAAATCTAAAAACATTGCATTATGGGGCATTGTGTGTAGATGGGTAGAGAGAAACAAATGTATTCAATCCATGTTGAATTCAGGCTGTAACAATGTGGAATAAGTCAATGGGTTTGAATACTTCCTGAAGGAACTGCACCATGACATTTCAAATGATTCATTTCAGAAAACAACAGTTTTAAAAGGTGAACGCCACGTAAAAATACCGTCAGGCACCTGGCAGCCTCCACGTGCGTAGCGGGTTGTTTACGTTGGCCAATCAAAGGGTCAGAGAGGCTCAACATGTAGCAAGTGGACTGAGAGTTCACTAACGCAATGCAAGACGGAATTAAAACGACTGAATTAAAAAGCTAGCGAGATGAGAAGGAGTAGAAGGAGTAGAAGGAGTAGAAGGAGTAGGCTACAACGAGCAACCAACAGGTAGACGGTAGTTCTATCTGAATGGGGCTGGGGAGAAAGTGCAGCCTTTGGCCTCAATTATCTAGCTTCTCTAGACCAGTCGTTCCTAACCTTTTCCGGTTACTGTACCACCAACTGAATGTTGCTCTGCCCGGACTACCTGTACCTTTCACCAGTCTGCCTGTGGTCTCATTTATCTAGCTTCTCTAGACCAGTCGTTCCCAACCTACGGTTACTGTACCACCAACTGAATGTTGCTCTGCCCAGACTACCTGTACCTTTCACCAGCCTGCCTGTGGTCTCATTTATCTAGCTTCTCTAGACCAGTCGTTCCCAACCTACGGTTACTGTACCACCAACTAAATGTTGCTCTGCCCGGACTACCTGTACCTTTCACCAGTCTGCCTGTGGTCTCATTTATATAGCTTCTCTAGACCAGTCGTTCCCAACCTACGGTTACTGTACCACCAACTGAATGTTTCTCTGCCCGTACTACCTGTACCTTTCACCAGTCTGCCTGTGGTCTCATTTATCTAGCTTCTCTAGACCAGTCGTTCCCAACCTACGGTTACTGTACCACCAACTGAATGTTGCTCTGCCCGGACTACCTGTTCCTTTCACCAGTCTGCCTGTGGTCTCATTTATCTAGCTTCTCTAGACCAGTCGTTCCCAACCTACGGTTACTGTACCACCAACTGAATGTTGCTCTGCCCGGACTACCTGTACCTTTCACCAGTCTGCCTGTGGTCTCATCAGCCTTCTCAAGCTCCCCCTGTGGACAGGCCTGGTACCCCCAGGGGTCCTAGTATCCCCGGATGGGAACCACTGGACTAGGCTACTCCAGTCAAGACAGGCTGTTATATGGGATAAAACAACATCGTTGCTGCTACAAGTTAGCAAGTCTTACTTGTAGCCGTGTTGCCTTGGCTACCGTTACCTTGTCGTTCTGTGTCTCTCTCCCCCTCTGTCTGCTCAGATTGTTCCCATCCCACACACACTGACCTCTCCAAAGCTGCAATAGAGCGCCTGCCTCTCTCCCCCTCTGTCTGTTCAGATTGTTCCCATCCCACACACACTGACCTCTCCAAAGCTGCAATAGAGCGCCTGTCTCTCTCCCTCTCTGTCTGTTCCCATCCCACACACACTGACCTCTCCAAAGCTGCAATAGAGCGCCTGTCTCTCTCCCTCTCTGTCTGTTCCCATCCCACACACACTGACCTCTCCAAAGCTGCAATAGAGCGCCTGTCTCTCTCCCCCTCTGTCTGCTCAGATTGTTCCCATCCCACACACACTGACCTCTCCAAAGCTGCAATAGAGCGCCTGTCTCTCTCCCCCTCTGTCTGTTCCCATCCCACACACACTGACCTCTCCAAAGCTGCAATAGAGCGCCTGTCTCTCTCCCTCTCTGTCTGTTCCCATCCCACACACACTGACCTCTCCAAAGCTGCAATAGAGCACCTCTCTCTCCCTCTCTGTCTGCTCAGATTGTTCCCATCCCACACACACTGACCTCTCCAAAGCTGCAATAGAGCGCCTGTCTCTCTCCCTCTCTGTCAGTTCCCATCCCACACACACTGACCTCTCCAAAGCTGCAATAGAGCGCCTGTCTCTCTCCCTCTCTGTCAGTTCCCATCCCACACACAATGACCTCTCCAAAGCTGCAATAGAGCACCTGTCTCTCTCCCCCTCTGTCTGTTCCCATCCCACACACACTGACCTCTCCAAAGCTGCAATAAAGCGCCTGTCTCTCTCCCCCTCTGTCAGTTCCCATCCCACACACACTGACCTCTCCAAAGCTGCAATAGAGCACCTGTCTCTCTCCCCCTCTGTCTGCTCAGATTGTTCCCATCCCACACACACTGACCTCTCCAAAGCTGCAATAGAGCGCCTGCCTCTCTCCCCCTCTGTCAGTTCCCATCCCACACACAATGACCTCTCCAAAGCTGCAATAAGCGCCTGTCTCTCTCCCCTCTGTCAGTTCCCATCCCACACACACTGACCTCTCCAAAGCTGCAATAGAGCACCTGTCTCTCTCCCCTCTGTCTGCTCAGATTGTTCCCATCCCACACACACTGACCTCTCCAAAGCTGCAATAGAGCACCTGTCTCTCTCCCCTCGGTCTGCTCAGATTGTTCCCATCCCACACACTGAACTCTCCAAAGCTGCAATAGAGCACCTGTCTCTCTCCCCCTCTGTCTGTTCCCATCCCACACACACTGACCTCTCCAAAGCTGCAATAGAGCACCTGTCTCTCTCCCCCTCGGTCTGCTCAGATTGTTCCCATCCCACACACACTGACCTCTCCAAAGCTGCAATAGAGCGCCTGCCTCTCTCCCCCTCTGTCAGTTCCCATCCCACACACAATGACCTCTCCAAAGCTGCAATAAAGGGCCTGTCTCTCTCCCCCTCTGTCAGTTCCCATCCCACACACACTGACCTCTCCAAAGCTGCAATAGAGCACCTGGCTCTCTCCCCCTCTGTCTGTTCCCATCCCACACACACTGACCTCTCCAAAGCTGCAATAGAGCGCCTGTCTCTCTCCCCCTCTGTCTGTTCCCATCCCACACACACACTGACCTCTCCAAAGCTGCAATAGAGCGCCTGTCTCTCTCCCTCTCTGTCTGTTCCCATCCCACACACACTGACCTCTCCAAAGCTGCAATAGAGCACCTGTCTCTCTCCCTCTCTGTCTGTTCCCATCCCACACACACTGACCTCTCCAAAGCTGCAATAGAGCGCCTGTCTCTCTCCCCCTCTGTCTGCTCAGATTGTTCCCATCCCACACACACTGACCTCTCCAAAGCTGCAATAGAGCACCTGTCTCTCTCCCCCTCTGTCTGTTCCCATCCCACACACACTGACCTCTCCAAAGCTGCAATAGAGCGCCTGTCTCTCTCCCCCTCTGTCTGTTCCCATCCCACACACACTGACCTCTCCAAAGCTGCAATAGAGCGCCTGTCTCTCTCCCTCTCTGTCTGTTCCCATCCCACACACACTGACCTCTCCAAAGCTGCAATAGAGCGCCTGTCTCTCTCCCCTCTGTCTGCTCAGATTGTTCCCATCCCCACACACTGACCTCTCCAAAGCTGCAATAGAGCGCCTGTCTCTCTCCCTCTGTCTGCTCAGATTGTTCCCATCCCACACACACTGACCTCTCCAAAGCTGCAATAGAGCACCTGTCTCTCTCCCCCTCGGTCTGCTCAGATTGTTCCCATCCCACACACACTGAACTCTCCAAAGCTGCAATAGAGCACCTGTCTCTCTCCCCCTCTGTCTGTTCCCATCCCACACACACTGACCTCTCCAAAGCTGCAATAGAGCACCTGTCTCTCTCCCCCTCGGTCTGCTCAGATTGTTCCCATCCCACACACACTGACCTCTCCAAAGCTGCAATAGAGCGCCTGCCTCTCTCCCCCTCTGTCAGTTCCCATCCCACACACAATGACCTCTCCAAAGCTGCAATAAAGGGCCTGTCTCTCTCCCCCTCTGTCAGTTCCCATCCCACACACACTGACCTCTCCAAAGCTGCAATAGAGCACCTGGCTCTCTCCCCCTCTGTCTGTTCCCATCCCACACACACTGACCTCTCCAAAGCTGCAATAGAGCGCCTGTCTCTCTCCCCCTCTGTCTGTTCCCATCCCACACACACTGACCTCTCCAAAGCTGCAATAGAGCACCTGTCTCTCTCCCCTCGGTCTGCTCAGATTGTTCCCATCCCACACACTGAACTCTCCAAAGCTGCAATAGAGCACCTGTCTCTCTCCCCTCTGTCTGTTCCCATCCCACACACACTGACCTCTCCAAAGCTGCAATAGAGCACCTGTCTCTCTCCCCCTCTCTGCTCAGATTGTTCCCATCCCACACACACTGAACTCTCCAAAGCTGCAATAGAGCGCCTGCCTCTCTCCCCCTCTGTCTGTTCCCATCCCACACACACTGACCTCTCCAAAGCTGCAATAGAGCGCCTGTCTCTCTCCCTCTCTGTCTGTTCCCATCCCACACACACTGACCTCTCCAAAGCTGCAATAGAGCGCCTGTCTCTCTCCCTCTCTGTCTGTTCCCATCCCACACACACTGACCTCTCCAAAGCTGCAATAGAGCACCTGTCTCTCTCCCCCTCTTTCTGTTCCCATCCCACACACACTGACCTCTCCAAAGCTGCAATAGAGCGCCTGTCTCTCTCCCCCTCTGTCTGCTCAGATTGTTCCCATCCCACACACACTGACCCCCCAAAGCTGCAATAGAGCACCTGTCTCTCTCCCCCTCTGTCTGCTCAGATTGTTCCCATCCCACACACACTGACCTCTCCAAAGCTGCAATAGAGCACCTGTCTCTCTCCCCTCTGTCTGTTCCCATCCCACACACACTGACCTCTCCAAAGCTGCAATAGAGCGCCTGTCTCTCTCCCCCTCTGTCTGTTCCCATCCCACACACACTGACCTCTCCAAAGCTGCAATAGAGCGCCTGTCTCTCTCCCTCTCTGTCTGTTCCCATCCCACACACACTGACCTCTCCAAAGCTGCAATAGAGCACCTGTCTCTCTCCCTCTCTGTCTGTTCCCATCCCACACACACTGACCTCTCCAAAGCTGCAATAGAGCGCCTGTCTCTCTCCCCCTCTGTCTGCTCAGATTGTTCCCATCCCACACACACTGACCTCTCCAAAGCTGCAATAGAGCACCTGTCTCTCTCCCCTCTGTCTGTTCCCATCCCACACACACTGACCTCTCCAAAGCTGCAATAGAGCGCCTGTCTCTCTCCCCCTGTCTGTTCCCATCCCACACACACTGACCTCTCCAAAGCTGCAATAGAGCGCCTGTCTCTCCCCTCTCTGTCTGTTCCCATCCCACACACACTGACCTCTCCAAAGCTGCAATAGAGTGCCTGTCTCTCCCCCCTCTGTCTGCTCAGATTGTTCCCATCCCACACACACTGACCTCTCCAAAGCTGCAATAGAGCGCCTGTCTCTCTCCCCTCTGTCAGTTCCCATCCCACACACACTGACCTCTCCAAAGCTGCAATAGAGCACCTGTCTCTCTCCCCTCTGTCTGCTCAGATTGTTCCCATCCCACACACACTGACCTCTCCAAAGCTGCAATAGAGCGCCTGTCTCTCTCCCCCTCTGTCTGCTCAGATTGTTCCCATCCCACACACACTGACCTCTCCAAAGCTGCAATAGAGCGCCTGTCTCTCTCCCCCTCTGTCTGCTCAGATTGTTCCCATCCCACACACACTGACCTCTCCAAAGCTGCAATAGAGCGCCTGTCTCTCTCCCTCTCTGTCAGTTCCCATCCCACACACACTGACCTCTCCAAAGCTGCAATAGAGCGCCTGTCTCTCTCCCTCTCTGTCAGTTCCCATCCCACACACACTGACCTCTCCAAAGCTGCAATAGAGCACCTGTCTCTCCCTCTGTCTGTTCCCATCCCACACACACTGACCTCTCCAAAGCTGCAATAAAGCGCCTGTCTCTCTCCCCTCCAGTTCCCATCCCACACACACTGACCTCTCCAAAGCTGCAATAGAGCACCTGTCTCTCTCCCCCTCTGTCTGCTCAGATTGTTCCCATCCCACACACACTGACCTCTCCAAAGCTGCAATAGAGCGCCTGTCTCTCTCCCCCTCTGTCTGCTCAGATTGTTCCCATCCCACACACACTGACCTCTCCAAAGCTGCAATAGAGCGCCTGTCTCTCTCCCTCTCTGTCAGTTCCCATCCCACACACACTGACCTCTCCAAAGCTGCAATAGAGCGCCTGTCTCTCTCCCTCTCTGTCAGTTCCCATCCCACACACAATGACCTCTCCAAAGCTGCAATAGAGCGCCTGCCTCTCTCCCCCTCTGTCAGTTCCCATCCCACACACACTGACCTCTCCAAAGCTGCAATAAAGCTCCTGTCTCTCTCCCCTCTGTCAGTTCCCATCCCACACACACTGACCTCTCCAAAGCTGCAATAGAGCACCTGTCTCTCTCCCCCTCTGTCTGCTCAGATTGTTCCCATCCCACACACACTGACCTCTCCAAAGCTGCAATAGAGCACCTGTCTCTCTCCCCTCTGTCTGCTCAGATTGTTCCCATCCCACACACACTGACCTCTCCAAAGCTGCAATAGAGCACCTGTCTCTCTCCCCCTCTGTCTGTTCCCATCCCACACACACTGACCTCTCCAAAGCTGCAATAGAGCACCTGTCTCTCTCCCCTCTGTCTGCTCAGATTGTTCCCATCCCACACACACTGACCTCTCCAAAGCTGCAATAGAGCACCTGTCTCTCCCCCTCTGTCAGTTCCCATCCCACACACTGACCTCTCCAAAGCTGCAATTGTCCCTCTCCCCCTCTCTGCTCAGATTGTTCCCATCCCACACACTGACCTCTCCAAAGCTGCAATAGAGCACCTGTCTCTCTCCCCCTGTCTGCTCAGATTGTTCCCATCCCACACACACTGACCTCTCCAAAGCTGCAATAGAGCACCTGTCTCTCTCCCCCTCTGTCTGTTCCCATCCCACACACTGACCTCTCCAAAGCTGCAATAGAGCACCTGGCTCTCTCCCCTCTGTCTGTTCCCATCCCACACACACTGACCTCTCCAAAGCTGCAATAGAGCGCCTGTCTCTCTCCCCTCTGTCTGTTCCCATCCCACACACACTGACCTCTCCAAAGCTGCAATAGAGCACCTGTCTCTCTCCCCTCGGTCTGCTCAGATTGTTCCCATCCCACACACACTGAACTCTCCAAAGCTGCAATAGAGCACCTGTCTCTCTCCCCCTCTGTCTGTTCCCATCCCACACACACTGACCTCTCCAAAGCTGCAATAGAGCACCTGTCTCTCTCCCCCTCGGTCTGCTCAGATTGTTCCCATCCCACACACACTGAACTCTCCAAAGCTGCAATAGAGCGCCTGCCTCTCTCCCCCTCTGTCTGTTCCCATCCCACACACACTGACCTCTCCAAAGCTGCAATAGAGCGCCTGTCTCTCTCCCTCTCTGTCTGTTCCCATCCCACACACACTGACCTCTCCAAAGCTGCAATAGAGCGCCTGTCTCTCTCCCTCTCTGTCTGTTCCCATCCCACACACACTGACCTCTCCAAAGCTGCAATAGAGCACCTGTCTCTCTCCCCCTCTGTCTGTTCCCATCCCACACACACTGACCTCTCCAAAGCTGCAATAGAGCGCCTGTCTCTCTCCCCCTCTGTCTGTTCCCATCCCACACACACTGACCCCCCAAAGCTGCAATAGAGCACCTGTCTCTCTCCCCCTCTGTCTGCTCAGATTGTTCCCATCCCACACACACTGACCTCTCCAAAGCTGCAATAGAGCACCTGTCTCTCTCCCCCTCTGTCTGTTCCCATCCCACACACACTGACCTCTCCAAAGCTGCAATAGAGCGCCTGTCTCTCTCCCCCTCTGTCTGTTCCCATCCCACACACACACTGACCTCTCCAAAGCTGCAATAGAGCGCCTGTCTCTCTCCCTCTGTCTGTTCCCATCCCACACACACTGACCTCCAAAGCTGCAATAGAGCACCTGTCTCTCTCCCTCTCTGTCTGTTCCCATCCCACACACACTGACCTCTCCAAAGCTGCAATAGAGCGCCTGTCTCTCTCCCCCTCTGTCTGCTCAGATTGTTCCCATCCCACACACACTGACCTCTCCAAAGCTGCAATAGAGCACCTGTCTCTCTCCCCTCTGTCTGTTCCCATCCCACACACTGACCTCTCCAAAGCTGCAATAGAGCGCCTGTCTCTCTCCCCCTCTGTCTGTTCCCATCCCACACACACTGACCTCTCCAAAGCTGCAATAGAGCGCCTGTCTCTCTCCCTCTCTGTCTGTTCCCATCCCACACACACTGACCTCTCCAAAGCTGCAATAGAGTGCCTGTCTCTCTCCCCCTCTGTCTGCTCAGATTGTTCCCATCCCACACACACTGACCTCTCCAAAGCTGCAATAGAGCGCCTGTCTCTCTCCCCCTCTGTCAGTTCCCATCCCACACACACTGACCTCTCCAAAGCTGCAATAGAGCACCTGTCTCTCTCCCCCTCTGTCTGCTCAGATTGTTCCCATCCCACACACACTGACCTCTCCAAAGCTGCAATAGAGCGCCTGTCTCTCTCCCCCTCTGTCTGCTCAGATTGTTCCCATCCCACACACACTGACCTCTCCAAAGCTGCAATAGAGCGCCTGTCTCTCTCCCCCTCTGTCTGCTCAGATTGTTCCCATCCCACACACACTGACCTCTCCAAAGCTGCAATAGAGCGCCTGTCTCTCTCCCTCTCTGTCAGTTCCCATCCCACACACACTGACCTCTCCAAAGCTGCAATAGAGCGCCTGTCTCTCTCCCTCTCTGTCAGTTCCCATCCCACACACAATGACCTCTCCAAAGCTGCAATAGAGCACCTGTCTCTCTCCCCCTCTGTCTGTTCCCATCCCACACACACTGACCTCTCCAAAGCTGCAATAAAGCGCCTGTCTCTCTCCCCTCTGTCAGTTCCCATCCCACACACACTGACCTCTCCAAAGCTGCAATAGAGCACCTGTCTCTCTCCCCCTCTGTCTGCTCAGATTGTTCCCATCCCACACACACTGACCTCTCCAAAGCTGCAATAGAGCGCCTGTCTCTCTCCCCCTCTGTCTGCTCAGATTGTTCCCATCCCACACACACTGACCTCTCCAAAGCTGCAATAGAGCGCCTGTCTCTCTCCCTCTCTGTCAGTTCCCATCCCACACACACTGACCTCTCCAAAGCTGCAATAGAGCGCCTGTCTCTCTCCCTCTCTGTCAGTTCCCATCCCACACACAATGACCTCTCCAAAGCTGCAATAGAGCGCCTGCCTCTCTCCCCCTCTGTCAGTTCCCATCCCACACACAATGACCTCTCCAAAGCTGCAATAAAGCGCCTGTCTCTCTCCCCCTCTGTCAGTTCCCATCCCACACACACTGACCTCTCCAAAGCTGCAATAGAGCACCTGTCTCTCTCCCCCTCTGTCTGCTCAGATTGTTCCCATCCCACACACACTGACCTCTCCAAAGCTGCAATAGAGCACCTGTCTCTCTCCCCCTCTGTCTGCTCAGATTGTTCCCATCCCACACACACTGAACTCTCCAAAGCTGCAATAGAGCACCTGTCTCTCTCCCCCTCTGTCTGTTCCCATCCCACACACACTGACCTCTCCAAAGCTGCAATAGAGCACCTGTCTCTCTCCCCCTCGGTTTGCTCAGATTGTTCCCATCCCACACACACTGACCTCTCCAAAGCTGCAATAGAGCGCCTGCCTCTCTCCCCCTCTGTCAGTTCCCATCCCACACACACTGACCTCTCCAAAGCTGCAATAGAGCACCTGTCCCTCTCCCCCTCTGTCTGCTCAGATTGTTCCCATCCCACACACACTGACCTCTCCAAAGCTGCAATAGAGCACCTGTCTCTCTCCCCCTCGGTCTGCTCAGATTGTTCCCATCCCACACACACTGAACTCTCCAAAGCTGCAATAGAGCACCTGTCTCTCTCCCCCTCTGTCTGTTCCCATCCCACACACACTGACCTCTCCAAAGCTGCAATAGAGCACCTGTCTCTCTCCCCCTCGGTCTGCTCAGATTGTTCCCATCCCACACACACTGACCTCTCCAAAGCTGCAATAGAGCGCCTGCCTCTCTCCCCCTCTGTCAGTTCCCATCCCACACACAATGACCTCTCCAAAGCTGCAATAAAGGGCCTGCCTCTCTCCCCCTCTGTCAGTTCCCATCCCACACACACTGACCTCTCCAAAGCTGCAATAGAGCACCTGGCTCTCTCCCCCTCTGTCTGTTCCCATCCCACACACACTGACCTCTCCAAAGCTGCAATAGAGCGCCTGTCTCTCTCCCCTCTGTCTGTTCCCATCCCACACACACTGACCTCTCCAAAGCTGCAATAGAGCACCTGTCTCTCTCCCCCTCGGTCTGCTCAGATTGTTCCCATCCCACACACACTGAACTCTCCAAAGCTGCAATAGAGCACCTGTCTCTCTCCCCCTCTGTCTGTTCCCATCCCACACACACTGACCTCTCCAAAGCTGCAATAGAGCACCTGTCTCTCTCCCCTCGGTCTGCTCAGATTGTTCCCATCCCACACACACTGAACTCTCCAAAGCTGCAATAGAGCGCCTGCCTCTCTCCCCTCTGTCTGTTCCCATCCCACACACACTGACCTCTCCAAAGCTGCAATAGAGCGCCTGTCTCTCTCCCTCTCTGTCTGTTCCCATCCCACACACTGACCTCTCCAAAGCTGCAATAGAGCGCCTGTCTCTCTCCCTCTCTGTCTGTTCCCATCCCACACACACTGACCTCTCCAAAGCTGCAATAGAGCACCTGTCTCTCTCCCCCTCTGTCTGTTCCCATCCCACACACTGACCTCTCCAAAGCTGCAATAGAGCACCTGTCTCTCTCCCCTCTGTCTGTTCCCATCCCACACACACTGACCTCTCCAAAGCTGCAATAGAGCGCCTGTCTCTCTCCCCCTCTGTCTGCTCAGATTGTTCCCATCCCACACACACTGACCCCCAAAGCTGCAATAGAGCACCTGTCTCTCCCTCCCTCTGTCTGCTCAGATTGTTCCCATCCCACACACACTGACCTCTCCAAAGCTGCAATAGAGCACCTGTCTCTCCCCCTCTGTCTGTTCCCATCCCACACACTGACCTCTCCAAAGCTGCAATAGAGCGCCTGTCTCTCTCCCCTCTGTCTGCTCAGATTGTTCCCATCCCACACACACTGACCTCTCCAAAGCTGCAATAGAGCGCCTGTCTCTCCCCTCTGTCTGTTCCCATCCCACACACACTGACCTCTCCAAAGCTGCAATAGAGCCTGCCTTCCCCCTCTGTCTGCTCAGTTTCCCATCCCACACACACTGACCTCTCCAAAGCTGCAATAGAGCGCCTGTCTCTCTCCCCCTCTGTCTGCTCAGATGTTCCCATCCCACACACACTGACCTCTCCAAAGCTGCAATAGAGCGCCTGTCTCTCTCCCTCTCTGTCAGTTCCCATCCCACACACACTGACCTCTCCAAAGCTGCAATAGAGCACCTGTCTCTCTCCCCTCTGTCAGATTGTTCCCATCCCACACACACTGACCTCTCCAAAGCTGCAATAGAGCGCCTGTCTCTCTCCCCCTCTCTGTCAGTTCCCATCCCACACACACTGACCTCTCCAAAGCTGCAATAGAGCGCCTGTCTCTCTCCCCTCTGTCTGCTGATTGTTCCCATCCCACACACACTGACTCTCCAAAGCTGCAATAGAGCACCTGTCTCTCTCCCCTCTGTCTGCTCAGATTGTTCCCATCCCACACACACTGACCTCTCCAAAGCTGCAATAGAGCACCTGTCTCTCTCCCCCCTCTGTCTGCTCAGATTGTTCCCATCCCACACACACTGAACTCTCCAAAGCTGCAATAGAGCACCTGTCTCTCTCCCCTCTGTCTGTTCCCATCCCACACACACTGACCTCTCCAAAGCTGCAATAGAGCACCTGTCTCTCTCCCCTCTGTCTGCTCAGATTGTTCCCATCCCACACACACTGACCTCTCCAAAGCTGCAATAGAGCGCCTGCCTCTCTCCCCCTCTGTCAGTTCCCATCCCACACACAATGACCTCTCCAAAGCTGCAATAGAGCCTGCCTCTCTCCCCTCTGTCAGTTCCCATCCCACACACACTGACCTGCTGCAATAGAGCACCTCTCTCTCCCCTCTGTCTGTTCCCATCCCACACACACTGACCTCTCCAAAGCTGCAATAGAGCGCCTTGTTCCCCCTGTCTGTTCCCATCCCACACACACTGACCTCTCCAAAGCTGCAATAGAGCACCTGTCTCTCTCCCCTCTCTGCTCAGATTGTTCCCATCCCACACACACTGAACTCTCCAAAGCTGCAATAGAGCACCTGTCTCTCTCCCCTCTGTCTGTTCCCATCCCACACACACTGACCTCTCCAAAGCTGCAATAGAGCACCTGTCTCTCCCCCGGTCTGCTCAGATTGTCTCCCACACACACTGAACTCTCCAAAGCTGCAATAGAGCGCCTGTTCTCTCCCCTCTGTCTGTTCCCATCCCACACACACTGACCTCTCCAAAGCTGCAATAGAGCGCCTGTCTCTCTCCCCTCTCTGTCTGTTCCCATCCCACACACACTGACCTCTCCAAAGCTGCAATAGAGCGCCTGTCTCTCCCCTCTGTCTCTGTCTGTTCCCATCCCACACACACTGACCTCTCCAAAGCTGCAATAGAGCACCTGGCTCTCTCCCCTCTGTCTGTTCCCATCCCACACACACTGACCTCTCCAAAGCTGCAATAGAGCGCCTGTCTCTCTCCCCTCTGTCTGCTCAGATTGTTCCCATCCCACACACTGACCTCTCCAAAGCTGCAATAGAGCACCGTCTCTCCCCCTCTGTCTGCTCAGATTGTTCCCATCCCACACACACTGACCTCTCCAAAGCTGCAATAGAGCGCCTGTCTCTCTCCCCCTGTCTGTTCCCATCCCACACACACTGACCTCTCCAAAGCTGCAATAGAGCGCCTGTCTCTCTCCCCTCTGTCTGCTCAGATTGTTCCCATCCCACACACACTGACCTCTCCAAAGCTGCAATAGAGCGCCTGTCTCTCTCCCCTCTGTCTGTTCCCATCCCACACACACTGACCTCTCCAAAGCTGCAATAGAGCGCCTGTCTCTCTCCCTCTCTGTCTGTTCCCATCCCACACACACTGACCTCTCCAAAGCTGCAATAGAGCGCCTGTCTCTCTCCCCCTCTGTCTGCTCTCCCATCCCACACACACTGACCTCTCCAAAGCTGCAATAGAGCGCCTGTCTCTCTCCCCCTCTGTCAGTTCCCATCCCACACACACTGACCTCTCCAAAGCTGCAATAGAGCACCTGTCTCTCTCCCCTGTCTGCTCAGATTGTTCCCATCCCACACACACTGACCTCTCCAAAGCTGCAATAGAGCGCCTGTCTCTCTCCCCCCTCTGTCTGCTCAGATTGTTCCCATCCCACACACACTGACCTCTCCAAAGCTGCAATAGAGCACCTGTCTCTCTCCCCTCTGTCTGCTCCCCATCCCACACACACTGACCTCTCCAAAGCTGCAATAGAGCGCCTGTCTCTCTCCCTCTCTGTCAGTTCCCATCCCACACACACTGACCTCTCCAAAGCTGCAATAGAGCGCCTGTCTCTCCCTCTCTGTCAGTTCCCATCCCACACACAATGACCTCTCCAAAGCTGCAATAGAGCACCTTGTTCCCATCCCACACACACTGACCTCTCCAAAGCTGCAATAGAGCGCCTGTCTCTCTCCCTCTGTCAGTTCCCATCCCACACACACTGACCTCTCCAAAGCTGCAATAGAGTGCCTGTCTCTCTCCCCCTCTGTCTGCTCAGATTGTTCCCATCCCACACACACTGACCTCTCCAAAGCTGCAATAGAGCGCCTGTCTCTCTCCCCTCTGTCTGCTCAGATTGTTCCCATCCCACACACACTGACCTCTCCAAAGCTGCAATAGAGCGCCTGTTCCTCCCTCTCTGTCAGTTCCCATCCCACACACACTGACCTCTCCAAAGCTGCAATAGAGCGCCTGTCTCTCTCCCCTCTGTCTTCCCATCCCACACACACTGACCTCTCCAAAGCTGCAATTGTCTCCCCCTCTGTCTGTTCCCATCCCACACACACTGACCTCTCCAAAGCTGCAATAGAGCGCCTGTCTCTCTCCCCCTCTGTCTGTTCCCATCCCACACACACTGACCTCTCCAAAGCTGCAATAGAGCACCTGTCTCTCTCCCCCTCGGTCTGCTCAGATTGTTCCCATCCCACACACACTGAACTCTCCAAAGCTGCAATAGAGCACCTGTCTCTCTCCCCCTCTGTCTGTTCCCATCCCACACACACTGACCTCTCCAAAGCTGCAATAGAGCACCTGTCTCTCTCCCCTCGTCTGCTCAGATTGTTCCCATCCCACACACACTGAACTCTCCAAAGCTGCAATAGAGCGCCTGCCTCTCTCCCCCTCTGTCTGTTCCCATCCCACACACACTGACCTCTCCAAAGCTGCAATAGAGCGCCTGTCTCTCTCCCTCTCTGTCTGTTCCCATCCCACACACACTGACCTCTCCAAAGCTGCAATAGAGCGCCTGTCTCTCTCCCTCTCTGTCTGTTCCCATCCCACACACACTGACCTCTCCAAAGCTGCAATAGAGCACCTGTCTCTCTCCCCCTCTGTCTGTTCCCATCCCACACACACTGACCTCTCCAAAGCTGCAATAGAGCACCTGTCTCTCTCCCCTCTGTCTGTTCCCATCCCACACACACTGACCTCTCCAAAGCTGCAATAGAGCGCCTGTCTCTCTCCCTCTGTCTGCTCAGATTGTTCCCATCCCACACACACTGACCCCCAAAGCTGCAATAGAGCACCTGTCTCTCTCCCCTCTGTCTGCTCAGATTGTTCCCATCCCACACACACTGACCTCTCCAAAGCTGCAATAGAGCGCCTGTCTCTCTCCCCTCTGTCTGTTCCCATCCCACACACACTGACCTCTCCAAAGCTGCAATAGAGCGCCTGTCTCTCTCCCCTCTGTCTGTTCCCATCCCACACACACTGACCTCTCCAAAGCTGCAATAGAGCGCCTGTCTCTCTCCCCTCTGTCTGTTCCCATCCCACACACACTGACCTCTCCAAAGCTGCAATAGAGCACCTGTCTCTCTCCCTCTCTGTCTGTTCCCATCCCACACACACTGACCTCTCCAAAGCTGCAATAGAGCGCCTGTCTCTCTCCCCTCTCTGCTCAGATTGTTCCCATCCCACACACACTGACCTCTCCAAAGCTGCAATAGAGCACCTGTCTCTCTCCCCTCTGTCTGTTCCCATCCCACACACTGACCTCTCCAAAGCTGCAATAGAGCGCCTGTCTCTCCCCCTCTGTCTGTTCCCATCCCACACACACTGACCTCTCCAAAGCTGCAATAGAGCGCCTGTCTCTCTCCCTGTCTCTGTCTGTTCCCATCCCACACACACTGACCTCTCCAAAGCTGCAATAGAGCGCCTGTCTCTCTCCCCCTCTGTCTGCTCAGATTGTTCCCATCCCACACACACTGACCTCTCCAAAGCTGCAATAGAGCGCCTGTCTCTCTCCCCCTCTGTCAGTTCCCATCCCACACACACTGACCTCTCCAAAGCTGCAATAGAGCACCTGTCTCTCTCCCCTCCAGATTGTTCCCATCCCACACACACTGACCTCTCCAAAGCTGCAATAGAGCACCTGTCTCTCTCCCCTCTGTCTGTTCCCATCCCACACACACTGACCTCTCCAAAGCTGCAATAGAGCACCTGTCTCTCTCCCCTCGTCTGCTCAGATTGTTCCCATCCCACACACACTGACCTCTCCAAAGCTGCAATAGAGCGCCTGTCTCTCTCCCCCTCTGTCAGTTCCCATCCCACACACACTGACCTCTCCAAAGCTGCAATAGAGCACCTGTCTCTCTCCCCCTCTGTCTGCTCAGATTGTTCCCATCCCACACACACTGACCTCTCCAAAGCTGCAATAGAGCGCCTGTCTCTCTCCCCCTCGGTCTGCTCAGATTGTTCCCATCCCACACACACTGAACTCTCCAAAGCTGCAATAGAGCACCTGTCTCTCTCCCCCTCTGTCTGTTCCCATCCCACACACACTGACCTCTCCAAAGCTGCAATAGAGCACCTGTCTCTCTCCCCCTCGGTCTGCTCAGATTGTTCCCATCCCACACACACTGAACTCTCCAAAGCTGCAATAGAGCGCCTGCCTCTCTCCCCCTCTGTCTGTTCCCATCCCACACACACTGACCTCTCCAAAGCTGCAATAGAGCACCTGTCTCTCTCCCCCTCTGTCTGTTCCCATCCCACACACACTGACCTCTCCAAAGCTGCAATAGAGCACCTGGCTCTCTCCCCTCTGTCTGTTCCCATCCCACACACACTGACCTCTCCAAAGCTGCAATAGAGCGCCTGTCTCTCTCCCCTCTGTCTGTTCCCATCCCACACACACTGACCTCTCCAAAGCTGCAATAGAGCACCTGTCTCTCTCCCCTCGGTCTGCTCAGATTGTTCCCATCCCACACACACTGAACTCTCCAAAGCTGCAATAGAGCACCTGTCTCTCTCCCCCTCTGTCTGTTCCCATCCCACACACACTGACCTCTCCAAAGCTGCAATAGAGCACCTGTCTCTCTCCCCTCGGTCTGCTCAGATTGTTCCCATCCCACACACACTGAACTCTCCAAAGCTGCAATAGAGCGCCTGCCTCTCTCCCCTCTGTCTGTTCCCATCCCACACACACTGACCTCTCCAAAGCTGCAATAGAGCGCCTGTCTCTCTCCCTCTGTCTGTTCCCATCCCACACACACTGACCTCTCCAAAGCTGCAATAGAGCGCCTGTCTCTCTCCCTCTCTGTCTGTTCCCATCCCACACACACTGACCTCTCCAAAGCTGCAATAGAGCACCTGTCTCTCTCCCCTCTGTCTGTTCCCATCCCACACACACTGACCTCTCCAAAGCTGCAATAGAGCACCTGGCTCTCTCCCCCTCTGTCTGTTCCCATCCCACACACACTGACCTCTCCAAAGCTGCAATAGAGCGCCTGTCTCTCTCCCCCTCTGTCTGCTCAGATTGTTCCCATCCCACACACACTGACCCCCAAAGCTGCAATAGAGCACCTGTCTCTCTCCCCCTGTCTGCTCAGATTGTTCCCATCCCACACACTGACCTCTCCAAAGCTGCAATAGAGCACCTGTCTCTCTCCCCTTCTGTCTGTTCCCATCCCACACACACTGACCTCTCCAAAGCTGCAATAGAGCGCCTGTCTCTCTCCCCCTCTGTCTGTTCCCATCCCACACACACTGACCTCTCCAAAGCTGCAATAGAGCGCCTGTCTCTCTCCCTCTCTGTCTGTTCCCATCCCACACACACTGACCTCTCCAAAGCTGCAATAGAGCACCTGTCTCTCTCCCTCTCTGTCTGTTCCCATCCCACACACACTGACCTCTCCAAAGCTGCAATAGAGCGCCTGTCTCTCTCCCCCTCTGTCTGCTCAGATTGTTCCCATCCCACACACACTGACCTCTCCAAAGCTGCAATAGAGCACCTGTCTCTCTCCCCCTCTGTCTGTTCCCATCCCACACACACTGACCTCTCCAAAGCTGCAATAGAGCGCCTGTCTCTCTCCCCCTCTGTCTGTTCCCATCCCACACACACTGACCTCTCCAAAGCTGCAATAGAGCGCCTGTCTCTCTCCCTCTCTGTCTGTTCCCATCCCACACACACTGACCTCTCCAAAGCTGCAATAGAGTGCCTGTCTCTCTCCCCCTCTGTCTGCTCAGATTGTTCCCATCCCACACACACTGACCTCTCCAAAGCTGCAATAGAGCGCCTGTCTCTCTCCCCCTCTGTCAGTTCCCATCCCACACACACTGACCTCTCCAAAGCTGCAATAGAGCACCTGTCTCTCTCCCCTCTGTCTGCTCAGATTGTTCCCATCCCACACACACTGACCTCTCCAAAGCTGCAATAGAGCGCCTGTCTCTCTCCCCCTCTGTCTGCTCAGATTGTTCCCATCCCACACACACTGACCTCTCCAAAGCTGCAATAGAGCGCCTGTCTCTCTCCCCTCTGTCTGCTCAGATTGTTCCCATCCCACACACACTGACCTCTCCAAAGCTGCAATAGAGCACCTGTCTCTCTCCCCCTCGGTCTGCTCAGATTGTTCCCATCCCACACACACTGACCTCTCCAAAGCTGCAATAGAGCGCCTGTCTCTCTCCCTCTCTGTCTGTTCCCATCCCACACACACTGACCTCTCCAAAGCTGCAATAGAGCACCTGTCTCTCTCCCCCTCTGTCTGTTCCCATCCCACACACACTGACCTCTCCAAAGCTGCAATAGAGCGCCTGTCTCTCTCCCCCTCTGTCTGTTCCCATCCCACACACACTGACCTCTCCAAAGCTGCAATAGAGCGCCTGTCTCTCTCCCTCTCTGTCTGTTCCCATCCCACACACACTGACCTCTCCAAAGCTGCAATAGAGCACCTCTCTCTCCCCCTCTGTCTGTTCCCATCCCACACACACTGACCTCTCCAAAGCTGCAATAGAGCGCCTGTCTCTCTCCCCTCTGTCTGCTCAGATTGTTCCCATCCCACACACACTGACCTCTCCAAAGCTGCAATAGAGCACCTGTCTCTCTCCCCTCTGTCTGTTCCCATCCCACACACACTGACCTCTCCAAAGCTGCAATAGAGCGCCTGTCTCTCTCCCCCTCTGTCTGTTCCCATCCCACACACACACTGACCTCTCCAAAGCTGCAATAGAGCGCCTGTCTCTCTCCCTCTCTGTCTGTTCCCATCCCACACACACTGACCTCTCCAAAGCTG
Source organism: Oncorhynchus nerka (assembly GCF_034236695.1). Classification (NCBI taxonomy): domain Eukaryota; kingdom Metazoa; phylum Chordata; class Actinopteri; order Salmoniformes; family Salmonidae; genus Oncorhynchus; species Oncorhynchus nerka. The sequence continues at coordinate 32,205 of NW_027039490.1, read as the reverse complement.
CAATAAAGCGCCTGTCTCTCTCCCCTCTGTCTGCTCAGATCCCATCCCACACACACTGACCTCTCCAAAGCTGCAATAGAGCGCCTGTCTCTCTCCCCTCTGTCTGTTCCCATCCCACACACACTGACCTCTCCAAAGCTGCAATAGAGCACCTGTCTCTCTCCCCTCTGTCTGTTCAGATTGTTCCCATCCCACACACACTGACCTCTCCAAAGCTGCAATAGAGCGCCTGTCTCTCCCCCTCTGTCTGCTCAGATTGTTCCCATCCCACACACACTGACCTCTCCAAAGCTGCAATAGAGCGCCTGTCTCTCTCCCCCTCTGTCTGCTCAGATTGTTCCCATCCCACACACACTGACCTCTCCAAAGCTGCAATAGAGCGCCTGTCTCTCTCCCTCTCTGTCAGTTCCCATCCCACACACACTGACCTCTCCAAAGCTGCAATAGAGCGCCTGTCTCTCTCCCTCTCTGTCAGTTCCCATCCCACACACAATGACCTCTCCAAAGCTGCAATAGAGCACCTGTCTCTCTCCCCCTCTGTCTGTTCCCATCCCACACACACTGACCTCTCCAAAGCTGCAATAAAGCGCCTGTCTCTCTCCCTGTCAGTTCCCATCCCACACACACTGACCTCTCCAAAGCTGCAATAGAGCACCTGTCTCTCTCCCCTGTCTGCTCAGATTGTTCCCATCCCACACACACTGACCTCTCCAAAGCTGCAATAGAGCGCCTGTCTCTCTCCCTCTCTGCTCAGATTGTTCCCATCCCACACACACTGACCTCTCCAAAGCTGCAATAGAGCGCCTGTCTCTCTCCCCTCTGTCAGTTCCCATCCCACACACACTGACCTCTCCAAAGCTGCAATAGAGCGCCTGTCTCTCTCCCTCTCTGTCAGTTCCCATCCCACACACAATGACCTCTCCAAAGCTGCAATAAAGCGCCTGTCTCTCTCCCCCTCTGTCAGTTCCCATCCCACACACACTGACCTCTCCAAAGCTGCAATAGAGCACCTGTCTCTCTCCCCTCTGTCTGCTCAGATTGTTCCCATCCCACACACACTGACCTCTCCAAAGCTGCAATAGAGCACCTGTCTCTCTCCCCTCGGTCTGCTCAGATTGTTCCCATCCCACACACACTGAACTCTCCAAAGCTGCAATAGAGCACCTGTCTCTCTCCCCTCTGTCTGTTCCCATCCCACACACACTGACCTCTCCAAAGCTGCAATAGAGCACCTGTCTCTCTCCCCTCGGTCTGCTCAGATTGTTCCCATCCCACACACACTGACCTCTCCAAAGCTGCAATAGAGCGCCTGCCTCTCTCCCCTCTGTCAGTTCCCATCCCACACACAATGACCTCTCCAAAGCTGCAATAAAGGGCCTGTCTCTCTCCCCCTCTGTCAGTTCCCATCCCACACACACTGACCTCTCCAAAGCTGCAATAGAGCGCCTGTCTCTCTCCCCTCTGTCTGCTCAGATTGTTCCCATCCCACACACACTGACCTCTCCAAAGCTGCAATAGAGCACCTGTCTCTCTCCCCCTCGGTCTGCTCAGATTGTTCCCATCCCACACACACTGAACTCTCCAAAGCTGCAATAGAGCACCTGTCTCTCTCCCCCTCTGTCTGTTCCCATCCCACACACACTGACCTCTCCAAAGCTGCAATAGAGCACCTGTCTCTCTCCCCCTCGGTCTGCTCAGATTGTTCCCATCCCACACACACTGAACTCTCCAAAGCTGCAATAGAGCGCCTGCCTCTCTCCCCCTCTGTCTGTTCCCATCCCACACACACTGACCTCTCCAAAGCTGCAATAGAGCGCCTGTCTCTCTCCCTCTCTGTCTGTTCCCATCCCACACACACTGACCTCTCCAAAGCTGCAATAGAGCACCTGTCTCTCTCCCCCTCTGTCTGTTCCCATCCCACACACACTGACCTCTCCAAAGCTGCAATAGAGCACCTGGCTCTCTCCCCCTCTGTCTGTTCCCATCCCACACACACTGACCTCTCCAAAGCTGCAATAGAGCGCCTGTCTCTCTCCCCCTCTGTCTGTTCCCATCCCACACACACTGACCTCTCCAAAGCTGCAATAGAGCACCTGTCTCTCTCCCCCTCGGTCTGCTCAGATTGTTCCCATCCCACACACACTGAACTCTCCAAAGCTGCAATAGAGCACCTGTCTCTCTCCCCCTCTGTCTGTTCCCATCCCACACACACTGACCTCTCCAAAGCTGCAATAGAGCACCTGTCTCTCTCCCCCTCGGTCTGCTCAGATTGTTCCCATCCCACACACACTGAACTCTCCAAAGCTGCAATAGAGCGCCTGCCTCTCTCCCCCTCTGTCTGTTCCCATCCCACACACACTGACCTCTCCAAAGCTGCAATAGAGCGCCTGTCTCTCTCCCTCTCTGTCTGTTCCCATCCCACACACACTGACCTCTCCAAAGCTGCAATAGAGCGCCTGTCTCTCTCCCTCTCTGTCTGTTCCCATCCCACACACACTGACCTCTCCAAAGCTGCAATAGAGCACCTGTCTCTCTCCCCCTCTGTCTGTTCCCATCCCACACACACTGACCTCTCCAAAGCTGCAATAGAGCACCTGGCTCTCTCCCCCTCTGTCTGTTCCCATCCCACACACACTGACCTCTCCAAAGCTGCAATAGAGCGCCTGTCTCTCTCCCCCTCTGTCTGCTCAGATTGTTCCCATCCCACACACACTGACCCCCCAAAGCTGCAATAGAGCACCTGTCTCTCTCCCCCTCTGTCTGCTCAGATTGTTCCCATCCCACACACACTGACCTCTCCAAAGCTGCAATAGAGCACCTGTCTCTCTCCCCTCTGTCTGTTCCCATCCCACACACACTGACCTCTCCAAAGCTGCAATAGAGCGCCTGTCTCTCTCCCCCTCTGTCTGTTCCCATCCCACACACACACTGACCTCTCCAAAGCTGCAATAGAGCGCCTGTCTCTCTCCCTCTCTGTCTGTTCCCATCCCACACACACTGACCTCTCCAAAGCTGCAATAGAGCACCTGTCTCTCTCCCTCTCTGTCTGTTCCCATCCCACACACACTGACCTCTCCAAAGCTGCAATAGAGCGCCTGTCTCTCTCCCCCTCTGTCTGCTCAGATTGTTCCCATCCCACACACACTGACCTCTCCAAAGCTGCAATAGAGCACCTGTCTCTCTCCCCCTCTGTCTGTTCCCATCCCACACACACTGACCTCTCCAAAGCTGCAATAGAGCGCCTGTCTCTCTCCCTCTCTGTCTGTTCCCATCCCACACACACTGACCTCTCCAAAGCTGCAATAGAGTGCCTGTCTCTCTCCCCCTCTGTCTGCTCAGATTGTTCCCATCCCACACACACTGACCTCTCCAAAGCTGCAATAGAGCGCCTGTCTCTCTCCCCCTCTGTCAGTTCCCATCCCACACACACTGACCTCTCCAAAGCTGCAATAGAGCACCTGTCTCTCTCCCCCTCTGTCTGCTCAGATTGTTCCCATCCCACACACACTGACCTCTCCAAAGCTGCAATAGAGCGCCTGTCTCTCTCCCCCTCTGTCTGCTCAGATTGTTCCCATCCCACACACACTGACCTCTCCAAAGCTGCAATAGAGCGCCTGTCTCTCTCCCCCTCTGTCTGCTCAGATTGTTCCCATCCCACACACACTGACCTCTCCAAAGCTGCAATAGAGCACCTGTCTCTCTCCCCCTCGGTCTGCTCAGATTGTTCCCATCCCACACACACTGACCTCTCCAAAGCTGCAATAGAGCGCCTGTCTCTCTCCCTCTCTGTCTGTTCCCATCCCACACACACTGACCTCTCCAAAGCTGCAATAGAGCGCCTGTCTCTCTCCCTCTCTGTCTGTTCCCATCCCACACACACTGACCTCTCCAAAGCTGCAATAGAGCACCTGTCTCTCTCCCCCTCTGTCTGTTCCCATCCCACACACACTGACCTCTCCAAAGCTGCAATAGAGCACCTGTCTCTCTCCCCCTCTGTCTGTTCCCATCCCACACACACTGACCTCTCCAAAGCTGCAATAGAGCGCCTGCCTCTCCCCCTCTGTCTGCTCAGATTGTTCCCATCCCACACACACTGACCTCTCCAAAGCTGCAATAGAGCGCCTGTCTCTCTCCATCTCTGTCTGTTCCCATCCCACACACACTGACCTCTCCAAAGCTGCAATAGAGCGCCTGTCTCTCTCCCCCTCTGTCTGCTCAGATTGTTCCCATCCCACACACACTGACCTCTCCAAAGCTGCAATAGAGCACCTGTCTCTCTCCCCCTCTGTCTGCTCAGATTGTTCCCATCCCACACACACTGACCTCTCCAAAGCTGCAATAGAGCGCCTGTCTCTCTCCCCCTCTGTCTGTTCCCATCCCACACACACTGACCTCTCCAAAGCTACAATAGAGCGCCTGTCTCTCTCCCTCTCTGTCTGTTCCCATCCCACACACACTGACCTCTCCAAAGCTGCAATAGAGCGCCTGCCTCTCCCCCTCTGTCTGCTCAGATTGTTCCCATCCCACAAACACTGACCTCTCCAAAGCTGCAATAGAGCGCCTGTCTCTCTCCCCCTCTGTCTGCTCAGATTGTTCCCATCCCACACACACTGACCTCTCCAAAGCTGCAATAGAGCGCCTGTCTCTCTCCCTCTCTGTCTGTTCCCATCCCACACACACTGACCTCTCCAAAGCTGCAATAGAGCACCTGTCTCTCTCCCCCTCTGTCTGCTCAGATTGTTCCCATCCCACACACACTGACCTCTCCAAAGCTGCAATAGAGCGCCTGTCTCTCTCCCCCTCTGTCTGCTCAGATTGTTCCCATCCCACACACACTGACCTCTCCAAAGCTGCAATAGAGCGCCTGCCTCTCTCCTCACAAAGCAGAGCTCAGGTTTAAAACAACAGAAAACCAGGCTCATGTTTTGTGTTTAAACATAATGTATTTTGACCATCCGTATACTATTGTAATAGTGATGATGATGAAATAACCCCATTCCTCACACACACAAACAATACTCTTAATGCCAGAACCAGGCGGAGCAGACCGGCTGCTTTATAAAACAGACAAATACATTCCTACAAAACATTGGAGGGTATTAAGGTGGAGAAGAAAAATCCCCAACTTCCTGTGAAATCCCTGTTTGAAACAAGAGGTGAAAGGCCACGCAGCTTTAAGGAAAACCCTGTGATGAGCAGATCATCTGAACCCATTTTGGAGCAGCTAGCTGAGTGTGTTTAATAAGGGGGCCAAGGCACGTGCCACACACACACACAGCAGTATAAACAGATGGAAACGCATGGATACTTTTGACTCTGACACTCTGAAAACCAGAGATGTAATCTCTATTTCACTTTCATAAATCAGAGGCTGTTATAGTCTTCAGCTTGGTAATGTGGAGAGAGAGAGAGTGAGAGAGAGAGAGAGAGAGAGAGAGAGAGAGAGAGAGAGAGAGAGAGAGAGAGAGGGAGTGAGAGAGGGAGTGAGAGAGAGAGAGAGAGAGAGAGAGAGAGAGAGAGAGAGAGAGGGGAGGAGAGAGAGAGAGAGAGGGGGAGGAGAGAGAGGGAGGGGGAGTGAGAGAGAGAGAGAGAGAAAGAGAGAGAAAGAGAGAGGGGGAGAGAGAGTGAGAGGCCGTGGGGGAGAGAGAGACCGAGAGAGAGACCGTAGGGGGGAGAGAGAGAGAGAGACAGTGGGGAGAGAGAGACCGTGGGGGGAGAGAGAGACCGAGAGAGAGAGAGAGAGAGAGAGACCGTAGGGGGAGAGAGAGAGACCGAGAGAGAGACCGAGAGAGAGAGAGAGAGAGACCGTGGGGGGAGAGAGAGACCGTGGGGGAGAGAGAGAGAGAGAGAGAGAGACCGTGGGGGAGAGAGAGAGAGAGACCGTGGGGGGAGAGAGAGAGAGAGAGAGAGACTGTGGGGGGAGACTGTAGAAGGAACCCTCTAAAGGTAACATCTAATATAGACTCTTCACACTGATCCAGTGCAGCAGATGGTTTTGTGAATGTCATAATATTAGCTGTGAGGCAGAAATACCTTGATATCTGTCTGGAGATACAACAGTAGTACTCTGGGGGGTCTCAGTGGGTTGGAGCGTGGTGCTGGAAACAACAAGGTCGTGGGTTCGTGGACAGCTAGATGGCTGTCAGAGTGAGACACAGCCAGGGTGAGACACGGTCAGGCAGCAACAGTGGGTGAGAAGAGAGCGGAGCACAGTAAAGGAGATTTTTGTGGGTGCTGTTGAGGGGGGGCTATAAGGTCTGTAAGCGTCCTTCATTCAAAATATCAGGACCTATATACAGTAACACATACAGTAACAATTCAACTGAACCATTCCCTAAAAACACATCCATCCTAATTTAACTGAACCATTCCCTAAAAACACATCCATCCTAATTTAACTGAACCATTCCCTAAAAACCCATTCAGCCTAATTTAACTGAACCATTTCCTAAAAACCCATCCAGCATAATTTAACTGAATCATTGCTACAGTCAAAAGGTGAGTGTGTGTTCGAGAGGTGACAAGCAGATTGACATGGTTAACAGCTACCTTTGACCCATAGCAAAATATTAAACTGCTTCACCTTACACCTGTTTCTTCACACACACACACACACACACACACACACACACACACACACACACACACACACATTTCCTATTCTGGCAAACAATATTTGGCGTAATAACACAGTGGTATTACTAAAATTGTAACTGCATTAGAAAGAATACAATCTGGTCAGACACACCAGTCAGAATCTAACACTGGTCAGACACACCAGTCAGAATCTAACACTGGTCAGACACACCAGTCAGAATCTAACACTGGTCAGACACACCAGACAGAATCTAACACTGGTCAGACACACCAGACAGAATCTAACACTGGTCAGACACACCAGGCAGAATCTAACACTGGTCAGACACACCAGGCAGAATCTAACACTGGTCAGACACACCAGGCAGAATCTAACACTGGTCAGACACACCAGACAGAATCTAACACTGGTCAGACACACCAGACAGAATCTAACACTGGTCAGACACACCAGACAGAATCTAACACTGGTCAGACACACCAGACAGAATCTAACACTTGTCAGACACACCAGTCAGAATCTAACACTGGTCAGACACACCAGTCAGAATCTAACACTGGTCAGACACACCAGACAGAATCTAACACTGGTCAGACACACCAGACAGAATCTAACACTGGTCAGACACACCAGACAGAATCTAACACTGGTCAGACACACCAGGCAGAATCTAACACTGGTCAGACACACCAGGCAGAATCTAACACTGGTCAGACACACCAGACAGAATCTAACACTGGTCAGACACACCAGACAGAATCTAACACTGGTCAGACACACCAGACAGAATCTAACACTTGTCAGACACACCAGTCAGAATCTAACACTGGTCAGACACACCAGTCAGAATCTAACACTGGTCAGACACACCAGACAGAATCTAACACTGGTCAGACACACCAGACAGAATCTAACACTAGTCAGACACACCAGACAGAATCTAACACTAGTCAGACACACCAGACAGAATCTAACACTTGTCAGACACACCAGACAGAATCTAACACTAGTCAGACACACCAGTCAGAATCTAACACTGGTCAGACACACCAGACAGAATCTAACACTGGTCAGACACACCAGACAGAATCTAACTTATACAATTATAAAGCAGAGTGTCTCCCTGTCGACCTAAGTATCAATCGACGGACAGACGGACGGACGGACGGACAGAATCATTGGTGTGGTGGGTGTTAGAAGTACTTCTGACCATGGCCGCAGGATACCAACGTATCCCGCCACCTCCCCCACAAAAAAGTAGGACTCAAAATGTACAAGCTGTACAGAAATCATGTGGTTAAAACTGGAGAAAGCAGTGACATTTTGTAGAATCAAATAATCACCCAGTCTTCAAATGTCTGTCGTTTTCACCAACGTGAGTCACCCTATAAAAACACAGCAGAATATTTAATAACAAAGTCAGAAGATCATCAGGAGGAAGATGAGGTGGCACAGACAACCAGAGGAGGGAGGGAGGGAGGGGTACTCGGAAGAGGACAGAGGATGAAGATCATCAGGAGGAAGATGAGGTGGCACAGAGACACCAGAGGAGGGAGGGAGGGAGGGGTACTCGGAAGAGGACAGAGGATGAAGATCATCAGGAGGAAGATGAGGTGGCACAGAGACAACCAGAGGAAGATGGAGGGAGGGAGGGGGGGTACTCGGAAGAGGACAGAGGATGAAGATCATCAGGAGGAAGATGAGGTGGCACAGAGACAACCAGAGGAGGGAGGGAGGGAGGGGTACTCGGAAGACGACAGAGGATGAAGATCATCAGGAGGAAGATGAGGTGGCACAGAGACAACCAGAGGAGGGAGGGAGGAAGAGGGGTACTCGGAAGAGGACAGAGGATGAAGATCATCAGGAGGAAGATGAGGTGGCACAGAGACAACCAGAGGAGGGAGGGAGGGAGGGGACAGAGGATACTCAGGAGGAAGATGAGAAGAGGACAGAGGATGAAGATCATCAGGAGGAAGATGAGGTGGCACAGAGACAACCAGAGGAGGGAGGGAGGGAGGGAGGGGAAGATCATCAGGAGGAAGATGAGGTGGAAGACGACAGAGGATGAAGATCATCAGGAGGAAGATGAGGTGGCACAGAGACAACCAGAGGAGGGAGGGAGGGAGGGGTACTCAGGAAGATGAGGTGGCACGACAGAGGATGAAGATCATCAGGAGGAAGATGAGGTGGCACAGAGACAACCAGAGGAGGGAGGGAGGGAGGGGTACTCGGAAGAGGACAGAGGATGAAGATCATCAGGAGGAAGATGAGGTGGCACAGAGACAACCAGAGGAGGGAGGGAGGGAGGGGTACTCGGAAGACGACAGAGGATGAAGATCATCAGGAGGAAGATGAGGTGGCACAGAGACAACCAGAGGAGGGAGGGAGGGAGGGGTACTCGGAAGACGACAGAGGATGAAGATCATCAGGAGGAAGATGAGGTGGCACAGAGACAACCAGAGGAGGGAGGGAGGGAGGGGTACTCGGAAGAGGACAGAGGATGAAGATCATCAGGAGGAAGATGAGGTGGCACAGAGACAACCAGAGGAGGGAGGGAGGGAGAGGGAAGATCATCAGGAAGACGACAGAGGATGAAGATCATCAGGAGGAAGATGAGGTGGCACAGAGACAACCAGAGGAGGGAGGGAGGGAGGGGTACTCGGAAGAGGACAGAGGATGAAGATCATCAGGAGGAAGATGAGGTGGCACAGAGACAACCAGAGGAGGGAGGGAGGGAGGGGTACTCGGAAGAGGACAGAGGATGAAGATCATCAGGAGGAAGATGAGGTGGCACAGAGACAACCAGAGGAGGGAGGGAGGGAGGGGTACTCGGAAGACGACAGAGGATGAAGATCATCAGGAGGAAGATGAGGTGGCACAGAGACAACCAGAGGAGGGAGGGAGGGAGGGAAGGCGACTCGGAAGGGACAGAGACAACCAGACAGAGGATTAAACGTATGTGACATTTATATGTCTGTGTGTGTGGCAGCAGCAGGGTTGGTTGACCTTCAGGTTTATTTGAATGCGCAGCCTCCTGCATTTGACACCTAACATGGGATGACAAAGCAGTACACAGTAGCTGTACACACAATGCTACAGCTAAAACCCATAGCCCTGCCTGTCATCTTTACTTACTGTGGCACGGAGTGTGTGTGCCTATGTGTGTGTGTTATATATATATACACACACACACACATATATATATATATGTGGGTGTGTGGGGGGGGGGGGCACTGTATTTCATCCCCTTGGATTCCTTCACATTTTGTTTCAAGTGGGATTTAAAACCATCTAGTCTAAATACTCTAATATCAAAGTGGAAGATGTTTTTGTATTTTTGCATGAATAAAAGTGTGATAACTAAAATACAGTCGTTGCAGAAGTATTCAGCCTCTTTGTTCAGGCAAAATGAGTTCAGGAGTCACATTTGGCTTAACAAATGGCAAACTATATGGAGTGATTTTCTTATGACTAACCCCTCCTCTGTCCCCCGTACATATAACATCTGTAAGGTCCCGGAGTCAACTATTGAATTTCAAACACAGATTCAACGACAAAGACCACAAACCTCATGAAGAAGGCCAGTGATTGGTGGATGGGTAACAATAACAAATCAGACATTGAATATCTCTTTAAGCTCTTTTCATGACCAAGTTAATAATGATGCTGTGGATGATGTATTAACCCACCCAGACACATCAAAGATACAGTCATCCTTCTGAACTGAGCTGCAGGACAGGAAGGAACCTGCTCAGGGATACAGTCGTCCTTCTGAACTGAGCTGCAGGACAGGAAGGAACCTGCTCAGGGATACAGTCGTCCTTCTGAATTGAGCTGCAGGACAGGAAGGAACCTGCTCAGGGATACAGTCGTCCTTCTGAACTGAGCTGCAGGACAGGAAGGAACCTGCTCAGGGATACAGTCGTCCTTCTGAACTGAGCTGCAGGACAGGAAGGAACCTGCTCAGGGATACAGTCATCCTTCTGAACTGAGCTGCAGGACAGGAAGGAACCTGCTCAGGGATACAGTCGTCCTTCTGAACTGAGCTGCAGGACAGGAAGGAACCTGCTCAGGGATACAGTCGTCCTTCTGAACTGAGCTGCAGGACAGGAAGGAACCTGCTCAGGGATACAGTCGTCCTTCTGAACTGAGCTGCAGGACAGGAAGGAACCTGCTCAGGGATACAGTCATCCTTCTGAACTGAGCTGCAGGACAGGAACCTGCTCAGGGAACAGTCTCCTTCTGAACTGAGCTCAGGGGATACAGTCGTCCTTCTGAACTGAGCTGCAGGACAGGAAGGAACCTGCTCAGGGAACAGTCTGAACTGAGCTGCAGGACAGGAAGGAACCTAGGGATACAGTCGTCCTTCTGAACTGAGCTGCAGGACAGGAAGGAACCTGCTCAGGGATACAGTCGTCCTTCTGAACTGAGCTGCAGGACTGCTCAGGATACAGTCGTCCTTCTGGAACCTGCTCAGGGATACAGTCGTCCTTCTGAACTGAGCTGCAGGACAGGAAGGAACCTGCTCAGGGATACAGTCGTCCTTCTGAACTGAGCTGCAGGACAGGAAGGAACCTGCTCAGGGATACAGTCGGAACTGAGCTGCAGGACAGGAAGGAACCTGCCTTCTGAACTGAGCTGCAGGACAGGAAGGAACCTGCTCAGGGATACAGTCGTCCTTCTGAACTGAGCTGCAGGACAGGAAGGAACCTGCTCAGGGATACAGTCGTCCTTCTGAACTGAGCTGCAGGACAGGAAGGAACCTGCTCAGGGATACAGTCGTCCTTCTGAACTGAGCTGCAGGACAGGAAGGAAACTGCTCAGGGATACAGTCGTCCTTCTGAACTGAGCTGCAGGACAGGAAGGAACCTGCTCAGGGATGTTACCATGAGGTCATTGGTGATTTTAAAACAGCTACGGAGGTCAAAGGCTGTGATGGACAAAGAGTGAGGATGGATCAACAACATTGTAATGACTCCATAATAATTATTTAAATGACAAGAAGAATACAAATATACAGAATACAAATATTTAAAAACAACTATTTTGTATTTCAACAAGGCACAAAAGTTTTTTTTAAATGAACACGGAAAAGGAATACACTTGAAAATTGCTGCATCTTGACAGAGCTTGAAGAATTCTGAAAGTAATAATGGGCTGATATTGCACAGTCCAGGAGTGGAAAGCTCTTAGAGACTTACCCAAGAAGACTCACAGCTGTAATCGCTGTCAAAGGTGTTTCTAAAGTATTGATTCAAGGAGCTGAATACTTATGCAACCACTATATTTTAGTGATTTAATTTATATAATTTTGTTTTACAAAATGTTAAAAATGTTATTCCACTTTGACATTGGAGTATTTTTGGTAGACTGTTGACAGAAAATATCAATTAAATCCATTTTAATCCCACTTTGTAAAAATAAAATGTGAAGAAATGTGAACTATTGAATACTTTTGCAAGGCACTGTACACACATAGAAAAAAGGGTTCCAAAAGAGTTCTTTGGCTGTCCCCCTAGGAGAACACTTTTTAGTTCCAGGTAGAACCTTTTTGGGTTCCATGTAGAACCCTCTGTAGAACCCGCTTTGAAGAAACAAAAAGGGTTCTTCAAAGGGTTCTCCTATGGGGACAGCCAAATTTTTTCTGAGGCTGCACCATCGAGTGCCAAGTAAATATGAACATCCAAAACATTACTTTAAAAAAGAAAACACTGGTAATGGACAAATCAATTTTGCAACAGAGACAAATACAAGGTTTTCTTGTTTACTGGCCTTGTCCAACCACTAATAGAGAAATACCAACTCAAACAATGCATGTATTTAAACCCACATCTCCAGTACTTGTAAGAGCGGGGCTGTGCTTTCAGAACATATTGTGTATTCCATCCAAACCGTATTCATGCCATTTGTAGAAGATCCACAGGCGTAACAAAGTAACAACACAGACTCGATGGATATTGTGAGGAATGTCAATCTACGCTGCAGATCTCCACCATACAGTCCATTAGAGCACCTCCTCCCAGCTGCCCACTGCACTGAGGCTCGGAAACACTGTCACCACCGATAAATACACCATCGTTGAGAATTTCAAAACATTTTTCTACAGCTGGCCATGCTTTCCAGCTGGCTACCCCTACCCTGGTCAACAGCCCTGCACCACCCACAGCAACTGGCCCAAGCCTCCCCCATTTCTCCTTCACCCAAATCCAGATAGCCGATGTTCTGAAAGAGCTGCAACATCTGGACCCCTACAAATCAGCCGGGCTAGACAATCTCTTTCTAAAATTATGCGCTGAAATTGTTGCAGCCCCTATTACTAGCCTGTTCAACCTCTCTTTCGTATCGTCTGAGATCCCAAAAAGATTGAAAAGCTGCATTGTCGAACTAGAAGCACAAGCATTTCCCTACACTCGCATTAACATCTGCTAACCATGTGTATGTGACAAATAAAATTTGATTTTATTTGATTTGGGAAAAAGATTGAAAAGCTGCTGTGGTCATCCCCCTCTTCAAAGGGGGAGACACTCTATACCCAAATTGCTGCAGACCTATATCTATCCTACCCTGCCTTTCTAAAGTCTTCGAAACCAAGTTAACAAACAGACCATTTCGAATCCCACCGTACCTTCTACGAGCTGGTCATGGGTGCACCTCAGCCACGCTCAAGGTCCTAAACGATATCATAATCGATAAGAGACAATACTGTGCAGCTGTATTCATAGACCTGGCCAAGGCTTTCGACTCTGTCAATCACCATATTCTTATTGGCAGACTCAACAGCCTTGGTTTCTCAAATGACTGCCTCACCTGGTTCACCAACTACTTCTCAGACAGAGTTAAGTGTGTTATATCGGAGGGCCTGTTGTCCGGACCTCTGGCAATCTCTACGGGGGTGCCACAGGGTTAAATTCTTGGGCCGACTCTTTTCTCTGAATACATCAGTGATGTCGCTCTTGCTGCTGGTGATTCTCTGATCCACCTCTACGCAGACGACACCATCTGTATACTTCTGGCCCTTCTTTGGACACTGTGTTAACTAACCTCCAGACGAGCTTCAATGCCATACAACACTCCTTCCATGGCCTCCACCTGCTCTTAAACGCTAGTAAAACTAAATGCATGCTTTTCAACCGATCGCTGCCTGCACCTGCCTGCCCGTCCAGCATCACTACTCTGGACGGCTCTGACTTATGTGGACAACTACAAATACCTAGGTGTCTGGTTAGACTGTAAACTCTCCTTTCAGACTCAATATTAAACATTTCCAATCCAAAATTAAATCTAGTATCGGATTCCTATTTCGCAAACAAAGCATCCTTCACTCATGCTGCCAAACATACCCTTGTAAAACTGACCGTCCTACCGATCCTCGACTTCGGCGATGTCATTTACAAAATAGCCTCCACACTCTGCTCAGCAAATTGGATGCAGTCTATCACAGTGCCATCCGTTTTGTCACCAAAGCCCCATACACTACCCACCACTGCGACCTGTATGCTCTCGTTGGCTGGCCCTCACTTCATACTCGTCGCCAAACCCACTGGCTTCAGGTCATCAATAAGTCTCTGTTAGGTAAAGCCCCGTCTTATCTCAGCTCACTGGCCGCCATAGCAGCACCCACCCGCAGCACGCGTTCCAGCAGGTATATTTCACTGGTCATCCCCAAAGCCAATTACTCATTTGGCCACCTTTCCTTCCAGTTCTCAGCTGCCAATGACTGGAACGAACTGCAAAAATCACTGAAGCTGGAGTCATAGATCTCCCTCACTAACTTTAAGCACCAGCTGTCAGAGCAGCTCACAGATCACTGCACCTGTACATAGCCCATCTGTAAATAGCCCATCGAACTACCTCATCCCTATACCGTTATTTATTTGATTTATTTAGCTCCTTTGCACCCCAGTATTTCTACTTGCACACTCATCTTCTGCACATATATCACTCCAGTGTTTAATTGCTATATTGTAATTATTTCACCACTATGGCCAATTTATTGCCTTTACCTCCCTTATCCTACCTCACACACAGTATGTAGACTTTTTTACATTTCTTCTATTGTATTATTGTCTGTATGTTTGTGTATTCCATGTGTAACTCTGTGTTGTTGTTCGTGTCGCACTGCTTTGCTTTATCTTGGCCAGGTCGCAGTTGTAAATGAGAACTTGTTCTCAACTAGCCTAAATGGTTAAATAAAGGTGAAATAAAATAAATACAAATTGTATCCATAAACTGCCTCTTTTTCTCCACCCTCTCTGTTTCAGTCCCCCTCTCTCTGTCTCCCTTTCACCCCCCTGCCTCTCTCCCTCCCTCTGTCTCCCTTTCACTCCCCCTGCCTCTCGCCCTCTCTCTGGCTCTCCATCTTCTCTCACTGTACATTTGGAGTGAACAGCAGAACTCTCTCTGCCAGACTACATTACCCAGCATGCTCCAGTGGGCAATAAGCCCTGGCT
Organism: Oncorhynchus nerka; assembly: GCF_034236695.1. Taxonomy (NCBI): domain Eukaryota; kingdom Metazoa; phylum Chordata; class Actinopteri; order Salmoniformes; family Salmonidae; genus Oncorhynchus; species Oncorhynchus nerka. The sequence goes on along the minus strand of NW_027039490.1, from coordinate 17,157 downwards.
GGTATTATGCCATGCCTAGTGGGCACAGCATGCTTAAACAAACACACTCACATTAACCCCCAATCTCTGATCGCTCATACACAACACCCTACTGGCCCGGTAGCAGGGGGAGAGGGAGAGAGAGAGAGAGAGAGAGAGAGAGAGAGAGAGAGAACCAGCCCGGTAGCAGGGAGAGGGAGGTGGAAAGAGAGAGAGAACCAGCCCGGTAGCAGGGAGATGGAAAGAGAGAGAGAGAGAACCGGCCCAGTAGCAGGGAGAGGGAGAGAGGGAGGTAGAGAGAGGGCGAGAGAGAGAACCGTCCCAGTAGCAGGGAGAGGGAGAGAGGACGAGAGGGAGAGTGTGTTTCTGGCAGCGTGTTCAGCTTCCAACAAACTCTCAAATAAAGGCCAGATCCAGACCTGTGTTGGTGTTAATAAGTCTAAATAAATTAATAAATATCCAAATAATAAATATTAAAAACTTCCCTTGTCCAGCCAGAGTGAATACATGAAGAACATGTTTCTATCAGCCGACCATGAATAACATAATCTGGTCCCTTCAGCTCTGAATAGATGTTGAACTCACATAGAATCACACTAATACACTTTACAAAGACCTAGTCGTGTCTTAGAAGGAAAATAAAAGTATTTGGGAGCTCTTTATGTTCAGACGGGGTTTATGGACTGAAACACGTCCTTGAGTATATCGCTTTGAAACGCATCAAAAGCAGTAAAACTCCTGAGTGCTCTCTGTCTTCACTCAGACATACATTCACTTATCTTACAGCACACTTAAGGTGTAGTCATGGGCTAATTAACACACAGGAGCCTAGTCTTTGGGTTGGTCTTTGTTTGCTGAATGGCCAAGTCTTCATGACCTTGAGCACACGGCTATGAAAAGCCATCAAAAGACCCATCAACACTGCCTATCTCTTGTCGAGCAGAGAAGAGATGGCGTCTTCACTCAATCGCTCATTCAAAATCAGCTTCATTGAACACTACAGTGCCCATAGGCTGAAGATGAGCAGTGTCCTGTGTCCTGTAGCAGTTGTCCCACAGATAATAATGACCATATCAAACAAAGAAAGACAGCGGTCCTCTGTGTATTCTCATCCCATCATATAGACCTATTAGATCAGTGTAGTAAGGGAGACACACACGGTACACACTCACACAACCAGCCTTGGTCACTAGAAACTAGAGGACGACCAATTAGTCGGCGTGGCCGATTTCAACTTTTCATAACAATCGGTAATCTGCATTTTTGGACACCGATTATGGCCGATTACATTGCATTCCACGAGGAAACTGTGTGGCAGGCTGACCAGCTGTTACACGAGTGCAGCAAGGAGCCAAGGTAAGTTGCTAGCTAGCATTAAACTTATCTTATAAAAAAACAATCAATCTTCACATAATCACTAGTTAACTACAGATGGTTGATGATATTACCAGGTTAACTAGTTTGTCCTGCGTTGCATATAATCAATGCGGTGCCTGTTCATTTATCATCGAATCACTACTTCGCCAAACGGGGGATGATATAACAAAAGCACAAATGTTGCATGAATGTACATAAGCATCAATCCCTTTCTTAAAATCAATACACAGAAGTATATATTTTTAAACATGCATATTTAGTTCAAATAAATTCATGTTAGCAGGCAATATTAACTAGGGAAATTGTGTCACTTCTCTTGGGTTTATTGCACACAGAGTCAGGTTATTAGAACTGCTTATTAGAACATCCAATAGTCAAAGGTATATGAAATACAAATGGTATAGAGAGAGAGTCGAAGCGTCATAATTCCTATAATAACTACAACCTAAAACTTCTTAACTGGGAATATTGAAGAACTGGGAATATTGAACCACCAGCTTTCATATGTTCTGAGCAAGGAACCTAAACGTTAGCTTTTTTACTTTTCACTTATTGCACTTTTATTTTCTGTGGTTCTGCATTATTTAAACCAAATTCTGCATGTTTCATTATTTATTTTGAGACTAAATAGATTATATTTATGTATTATATTAAGTGAAAATAAAAGTGTTCCAATCAGTATTGTTGTAATTGTCATAATTACAAATATATACAGTGGGGAGAACAAGTACTTGATAACCTGCTAAATCGGCAGTGTTTCCTTCTTACAAAGCATGTAGAGGTCTGTCATTTTATCATAGCTACACTTCAACTGGGAGAGACGGAATCTAAAACAAAAATCCAGAAAATCACATTGTATGATTTTTAAGTCATTATTAATTAGCATTTTATTGCATGACATAAGTATTTGACACATGAGAAAAGCAGAACTTAATATTTGGTACAGAAACCTTTGTTTGCAATTACAGAGATCATACGTTTCCTGTAGTTCTTGACCAGGTTTGCACACACTGCAGCAGGGATTTTGGCCCACTCCTCCATACAGACCTTCTCCAGATCCTTCAGGTTTCGGGGCTGTCGCTGGGCAATACGGACTTTCAGCTCCCTCCAAAGATTTTCTATTGGGTTCAGGTCTGGAGACTGGCTAGGCCACTCCAGGACCTTGAGAGGCTTCTTACGGAGCCACTCCTTAGTTGCCCTGGCTGTGTGTTTCAGGTCCTTGTCATGCTGGAAGACCCAGCCACGACCCATCTTCAATGCTCTTACTGAGGGAAGGAGGTTGTTGGCCAAGATCTCGCAATACATGGCCCCATCCATCCTCCTCTCAATACGGTGCAGTCGTCCTGTCCCCTTTGCAGAAAAGCATCCCCAAAGAATGATGTATCCACCTCTATGCTTCACAGTTGGGATGGTGTTCTTGGAGTTGTACTCATCCTTCTTCTTCCTCCAAACACGGCGAGTGGAGTTTAGACCAAAAAGCTATATTTTTGTCTCATCAGACCACATGACCTTCTCCCATTCCTCCTCTGGATCATCCAGATGATCATTGGCAAACTTCAGACGGGCCTGGACATGCGCTTATCCCTGATGTCCTTACACAGCCCACTGGTCTTGGCCATTGTGGAGAGGTTGGAGTCTGTTTGATTTTACACCTGCATTGTTTGCTGTTTGGGGTTTTAGGCTGGGTTTCTGTACAGCACTTTGAGATATCAGCTGATGTACGAAGGGCTATATAAATAAATTTGATTTGATTTGATTGAGTGTGTGTACAGGTGTCTTTTATACAGGTAACGAGTTCAAACAGGTGCAGTTAATACAGGTAATGAGTCGAGAACAGGAGGGCTTCTTAAAGAAAAACTAACAGGTCTGTGAGAGCTGGAATTCTTACTGGTTGTTAGGTGATCAAATACTTATGTCATGCAATAAAATGCTAATTAATGACTTAAAAATCATACAATGTGATTTTCTGGATTTTTGTTTTAGATTCCGTCTCTCACAGTTGAAGTGTACCTATGATAAAAATTACAGACCTCTACATGCTTTGTAAGTAGGAAAACCTGCAAAATCGGCAGTGTATCAAATACTTGTTCTGCCCACTGTATATATAAAAATCGGCCGATTAATCGGTATCGGCTTATTTTGGTCCTCCAATAATCGGTATCAGTGTTGAAAAATCATAATCAGTCGACCTCTACTAGAAACAGCCGTGGATTTTGGACATTTGAAAAAGACGCACGCACACACACACACTAAGATCTAGTCATGGTTTTGTATCTGGGGTTTAGATCCCCTACTGTGTGGTGCTGTAATGTGCTGTTTTGGTCTGAGAATCATACAGGGGTTTCTAAAATGAAAGGCGGGGAGCGGTAGGGGGTAGGTGAACAGCACGCTCCAATAAACTACAGATTTATGCATCCCTTGGTAGCACTTTTTGAGGTTTACAATATTGATCCAATACACAGCTAGACACACACACATGCATTCCTTCAAATACACAAACACAAAAGCATTCCTTCAAACTCACAGTCAAATATTAATTCCACAACTAAACACACACCAAACCAAAACCGTTCCCTCTTCGTCGCTGCTAGTCAAACACACCAAACCAAAACAATTCCCTCTTTTTGTCGCTGCTAGTCAAACACACCAAACCAAAACAATTCCCTCTTTTTGTCGCTGCTAGTCAAACACACCAAACCAAAAAAAATCCCTCTCTTTGTCGCTGCTAGTCAAATACACCAAACCTAAACAATTCCCTCTCTTTGTCACTGCTAGTCAAACACACCAAACCAAAACAATTCCCTCTTTTTGTCGCTGCTAGTCAAACACACCAAACCAAAACAATTCCCTCTCTTTGTCGCTGCTAGTCAAACACACCAAACCAAAACAATTCCCTCTCTTTGTAGCTGCTAGTCAAACACACCAAACCAAAACAATTCCCTCTCTTTGTAGCTGCTAGTCAAACACACCAAACCAAACCAATTCCCTCTCTTTGTCGCTGCTAGTCAAACACGCCAAACCAAAACAATTCCCTCTCTTTGTCGCTGCTAGTCAAACACACACAAACTACATTTTTGCTCAAATGTCACCTTTCACACAAAACAACAAATGACTGAACAACTTTGTGGGATTTGAATATGATTTCTAGCTGTCAAAGTCAACATTATTTTTCACAAAAAAAGGAGTTGCGTGTGCGGATGCATCAATCCTCACAACGTCTCTGTGTGTGTGTTCAAATTCTCTTTAACAGTACATTAAAAAAAGCACAGACCGACATGGGCCCATATACTGAGCTCTTTTAACCTGCCCAACCAGATTGTTTAATGGCTGGTTCTTATGTAAGGCTGTTATCTTGACCCACAACACACAGAGAAAGGGGTTATATAAATGTAGGGTTAAGTTGAGTACAGTGTAGCTTAGATTTAGAGATTTAAAGGACTTTGATCTGAAACAGGGAGGAGAGGAAGACTGGCATTTTTAACCCAAAGTTCAAATACATGGATGACATCATATTTGTCAAACCCTTTAGTACTGCTTTACTGAGCTGAGTTAACGCACCTTAACAGCAGCACCTTAACAGCAGCACAGCATCAGCAGCACCTTAACAGCAGCACAGCATCTCTAAATACAACTTTGGAAAATATCTTCCTAAATAGTGTCTAGTTTTTAAGTGAGTAAAAATGAGATTTAAAATGTAATTTGCTCTTGTTTTAGGGAGTGTGTGTGTGTGTGTGTGTGTGTGTGTGTGTGTGTGTGTGTGTGTGTGTGTGTGTGTGTACAGCACAGATGGGCGAAGAGGCTCAGTGTCTCTGCAGAAAGGACAGGGGATTACTAGTCAGTGCAGTCAAAGGGCAGGTTCTAGCTAGTAGCTACACATGGCACCTCAGACACACAACTGCACACACACACACATTGTGCTTATCAATCTCAGCAGTCTGTGTGTGTGTGAGTGTGTCTATAGTCCTTTAAATCCCTACATCTAAACTCTGTACAGTCTGTTCTCAACTTAACCCTGAATGTATATAACCCTCCTGTGTGTGTGTGTGTGTGTGTGTGTGTGTGTGTGTGTGTGTGTGTGTGTGTGTGTGTGTGTGTGTGTGTGCGTGCGCTCGGGTTAGTGGAGGCAGACTGCGGGGCGAAGGTACACCTGATAAATGACAACACATGTTTTTCAAAACCCCCACGAGAGAATTAACTAGATGAGAAAGTAGGAGGCAAATCTCTGGGGAACCCATCTGTGATACTGAATGACCAGATATCTGGAAACTAGAGAGAGGGATGGAGGGAGAGAAACACTGAGGGATGGAAAGGGAAAGAGAGAGAGAGACAGAGATGGATTTTAAAGTGTTAAGAGACTAAATGTATTCCTCTGACCAACTGTAGAAAAATCCCCATTAACTATGAAGTCTTTAAGTCTCCACGTCTCTCCCTTTCTCAGCCAAGCGGTTATATAGACACTATTACACATGTGCCAAATCAATTACAGTGGGGCAGGAAAAAGACACAGCAACTGATGACATCAACCTTTGTGCTCTAGGATACAGAAGGCCTATGCTGTTCACTGACATCAATAAGCCCTAAGGCAAATATGCATACAGTTAGATTCACCATGGAAACGTGGTGGGAGGCTGATATTGAACATACTGCATGAAACGTACATTACATACGTGGGCTATGTGGGATAAAGATCACTACACCCAATCCAACCTCCTAAAAACAGTCCAGTGAGTTTATTGACATGCAACAACACGATTTAAGCCTCAATAGACGCGCTGCCTGACATTCCTGAAGAACATGTCTGCTGTGACAGAAGCAACAACAACACGATATAAAGCCTCAATAGATACGCTGCCTGACATCCCTGAAGAACATGTCTGCTGTGACAGAAGCAACAACAACACGATATAAAGCCTCAATAGATACGCTGCCTGACATCCCTGAAGAACATGTCTGCTGTGACAGAAGCAACAACAACACGATATAAAGCCTCAATAGATACGCTGCCTGACATCCCTGAAGAACATGTCTGCTGTGACAGAAGCAACAACAACACGATATAAAGCCTCAATAGATACGCTGCCTGACATCCCTGAAGAACATGTCTGCTGTGACAGAAGCAGACGTGGTTCAATGTCCACAGTGAAATGTTCAACTATTATTTGGAAAGGAGGTAATAAAACACTTAGGCCTACTCTTAAGTTGAAAATAAACGTTTGTTCTTGTTTCTCAAGTGAGCCCGGCAAGATGAAAATGTGTCTAGATGTGTCTTTCGATGGTACCTACTGGTTCAATTATTATTTTGGAAAAAAATATCCTAAATTGAGATGAAACGGTGGTCAAGGCGCGGGTCAGTCCGGTTAGCGCGGGTCAGTCCAGTTAGCGCGGGTCAGTCCGCTTAGCCAGGCAGCAGGGCAGGGGCCAGGAAGATTTTCACACAGAACAAGATCAAGCTGTAGGTAGGTCTGTAGCCTAACACCTGATACAGTATACTGCCAAGGGCAGGAGTGTTGCAGAGGGATGGATATATAGATATATGCTACTGATAAAAGGGAGATTACAAACTGGGGTTTGAAAAAGAGGAAACCTGTAGTTTTAAAGATCAGAACGAAGTTGATCATAATCTCCCAATGACACCGGATCTACCGATTTAACCGGATTAAACAAAGCTAATGAAACGAGAGAATATTGGGGGAGGGGAAATAGGGAAATCCCAAATATCCATATTGTTATTAAAATACTGTCATTATGCTGTTGCCTATTAATGTTAGTCTATTGAAGAAACGTTGGACCGATTATCAAAGATTCAAATAGAATGCATTGCATTGAGTGGGATAACGCAGCTTTCCAAAACAACGGAATGTCCACTGCATCGGTTTACATTACAACAACAAGCTATACCTAAATGAGAAAAACATTTTCCCTAAACAATCGTTTGCTGTAAACTGCTACAAAACAAAATCTAAACTGCAGAGTTGTACAGCATCAGTTACATTGTAACGAATGATTTCAACAAGTACTACAACAACAAGAACGAACAGTCCATGTTTTCAACCGTGGCCAGCGAGATGAAACGCAGTGTCATTTTCTTTGTCATCCCCCACCTTCCCTAAAATACTAAAATTATTTTCTGTGACATTTCCCCAATGCAGCAATGCGCGTTCCCTGGTGCCGACGTCCAGGGCAACAAGGTAACGCGCAACACCAATCCCGGTTTCAATTCTGAAGGTGGAACGCGCACTGCCCTCCCCCAACAATAATATAGTAGGCCTACAATAAAATGAGCAGCGCGCACACAGGCACAGAAAACCCTTTCTCATTTGCCGAGCTACAATTCCATCTGGACACGTGACACGCCCTGCTTTACAATAAATAAACAGCAAAAAAATGACAAAAATTGTTTCCTCACTTTCAAATCACTAATACCCGAGAAAAACACCTTTATCACATCCACATACAATAACAACATAACGTCCATATCGCTGAAACACATGGCAATAAGATCCAAAGCTTTAAAAAACTTTAACTATATATTTGGGCAGGTCCGGGGGAGGCGGTCGGTGTTGAGACTCGAGGCAACAAAAAAATGACAGCTCGCTCCGCTCAGCACCCTGGCTTGCGGACCGCAGCAGCAGCGTCCGTTTTTCCCCAGGACACAACAGCCAAGCCATTTAAGTGTTTTCTCCCCAAACCACGCGCACCCTGGCTCTCCAGCCGAACCTCCATGCAAGGCGAAACGAGCTTACCTACACAGTGAATGAGTTTGTGTCGCCACGAGTCAAGTTCCTGCCGAAAGCCGCGCCTCTCGATCGTGCATTGCTGCCTTTTGCACAGACTCGCCATTTTCTACCGGGCCCTCCCGCGGACGCGCACATTCTGCTAGGTGCTTGTGCGCATACGTCACCAATACTTTTTGAGGGTTATGGGTGGAGTACAAAATGTAGGGGGGACTTATAGCTGCAGCATCCGCTCACGGTCCCACCCACCACCACCACCCACCCGATAGACCCCCAACATCTCAGTTCTGTTGAGAGAATGAACGTCAGTGATGGAATTTAAACCCGCAACAAAGGCATATGGATCAATAAAGAAACGTATAGATTGAATTTACAGTGTGTAGGCTATGGTCTAAATGTGTCAAATCTGTGTCAAAGGGCATCAGTGCGTTATGAGTTTTAATAATGCGCAGTGGGTAGCCTATATACATTGCAGTGGTGTTTAGATAGATAATGTACAGCCAATGTTTTCCCATATAATCGTCATAATGAAAGAAAGGTCAATGATTACCATATATTTAATACATGTAAACAGGAGATAATGATAATTCTCCATTAACATATACAAGGGATATGCAGGGAAGAGACCTTTGTATGACGGTATGAACAGAGATTATTATTCATATTTCTGTCTGTGTGTGTTGTTGTATGATATAATCAACTTTATACGGAATCGAAATTACACTGTTCCTACCGATATTTGAGAGACTGCTTGGCTTTGGTTCTATTCTGTTCTTTCATCCTATTCTAATCTATTCCAATTCTTTAACATTCTATTCAATTACATTTGATTCCAATTATATTTCAATTATATTTCATTCCAATGTATTATATTATTTCTAATTCTATATGACTGTAATACTATTCGACCTCAGTCAAAGGGGAAAGAAAGGGGGTTTCTAAGTTCTAAACCCAGAAGGAGTTTATCAAAACCCGTCTGTTACAGCTTCTTTACAAAGACGGGTCCATTTTCACATCAGTGTTTTTTTTCTTCATCAGGTTTCCTACAACCTAATCACATTAATTCAATTGCGATCTTTATGACTTCCTGTTTGCCATGTGGTATGTTTCAGGAATAAAAGAATGTCCCCTCTACTTTGCCATATTGGTTTAGATATCATCTGCTTGGTGACAAAAACCTCGCCATCCCTCGCAGCTGTTCTTTTGCTATATAGGGTCAAATAAATCAGAGTTTTCAATGAAACCCGGCACCAAAGTATAATCACCAAATTGATAAACCAAAGTTAGATAATATCATTAAAAAGCAGCCTCAATGGTGGTTTATACCTCTTCAGAGACGCGGACGGCACATAAAAGGCAAGGGCAAACGGTTTAACAAGGAGCACTCCGGCTAATTATATCGGCGAACTCTGTTGAATGAGGGGTTGCCCTTCACAAACATGTCTTCCATAGATGCACTGGACGAGGAGCAGACAGCCAATCGGATGAGTGTTTGAATCAAGGTCAAGTGAAAAATGCTCAATAGGACCGCGCCACCTTGGAATAATGCTGAAGCCTCTTGCCAGGAGATGAGAGGCTACGGAAAGCTAATTTTCACTGGAAGGTGTAGAATCATCCACCAACCGGTTTCCTGTCAGTGATGTAGGGAAGGTGGATTCTCTTGGTGTAAAATACCTACCAGGTAAATTATTTGATTGTTTAATCGCCGTGGCAATGATGATTTTCTCAATGCTATCTGCCGGCAACGTGAAAGGGAAAATCGCACGGTTACTGTGGCAACATTTTAGACGGGGCATATACATCCTCTATTGTATTGATTCATGGGCTGCATTAAGATAATAATAATATCTATGAATTACTGGATTCCTTTTCTTATTGTTAAATATATAAAAGTGTTTTGGTTTTATTCAAATGTACTGATGTAACATCATTATATCCAGAGGAGAAAACATCGAATGAGAATCCTTCAAACGTCCCTGTGTCAGAGACACAGCCTAGTTTACAACAATGAGCAATGGAATATCTCGATGGACTTTCCATTCTTAGGCTATAACTGTGTTCTTGGTCATATTATCCCGCCCTGACCTGAAATCACAGCTATAGTTCGGGTAGGCCATTCGGTCGTTCAGTAGGCTATAGCCTGATCATTCATTTTCATTAGTTGCAAATAGAATAAAGATCACATCATTAAAAAGCCTAACGTCATGACGCTCATATGAATATTTTACGGTCTCTGTACTGCCTACCGCAAAAAATATTGCAGAGATCAGCTCTCTGTGTGAGTTAAACCACGGGTTGTCTGGGCGAGCGCTCCAAACTGTGCGTCAAAATGTGTCTCAATCAGGTTAGCGCTCTGTGGGTGTTTGCAGAAGAGTCATGCACCCATTCATTTAGACGGGCACGAAGGACTTTGGGATGGAGGTTTATAGTATCATAACCCATCATGGTATATAGTATCATAACCCATCATGGTATATAGTATCATAACCCATCATGGTATATAGTATCATAACCCATCATGGTATATAGTATCATAACCCATCATGGTATATAGTATCATAACCCATCATGGGATATAGTATCATAACCCATCATGGTTATATAACCCATCATGGTATATAGTATCATAACCCAATAATAATTGTGTGTATGTATGTGTGTGTGTGTGTGTGTGTGTGTGTGTGTGTGTGTGTGTGTGTGTGTGTGTGTGTGTGTGTGTGTGTGTATACAACAGGACCTGTGTGATATGACCCTGACAAGAGGATCCTTCACCTATTCCAACGGTGAAGAGTACCATGGGGAGTGGAGGGAAGGCAAGATCCCTCTATCCCTCTATCACTTTACTAATCCCTCTATCACTTTACTAATCCCTCTATCCTCTATCACTTTACTAATCCCTCTATCACTTTACTAATCCCTCTATCCTCTATCACTTTACTAATCCCTCTATCACTTTACTCATCCCTTTATCACTTTACTAATCCCTCTATCATTTTACTAATCCCTCTATCACTTTACTAATCCCCCTATCACTTTACTCATCCCTCTATCACTTTACTCATCCCTCTATCATTTTATTAATCCCTCTATCACTTTACTAATCCCTCTATCCTCTATCACTTTACTAATCCCTCTATCACTTTACTCATCCCTTTATCACTTTACTAATCCCTCTATCATTTTACTAATCCCTCTATCACTTTACTAATCCCTCTATCACTTTACTAATCCCTCATCCTCTATCACTATATAATCCCTCTATCATCTTTATCATCCCTTTATCACTTTACTAATCCCTCTATCATTTTACTAATCCCCCATCACTTTACTAATCCCTCTATCCCCATCACTTTATAATCCCTCTATCATTTTACTCATCCTCTATCACTTTACTCATCCCTCTAGCCTCTATCACTTTACTAATCCCTCTACCACTTTACTCATCCCTCTATCACTTTACTCATCCCTCTACCACTTTACTAATCCCTCTATCCTCTATCACTTTACTAATCCCTCTATCACTTTACTCATCCCTCTATCCTCTATCACTTTACTAATCCCTCTATCACTTTACTAATCCCTCTATCACTTTACTCATCCCTCTATCACTTTACTAATCCCTCTATCACTTTACTCATCCCTCTATCATTTTACTAATCCCTCTATCCTCTATCACTTTACTAATCCCTCTATCACTTTACTCATCCCTCTATCCTCTATCACTTTACTAATCCCTCTATCACTTTACTAATCCCTCTATCACTTTACTAATCCCTCTATCACTTTACTCATCCCTCTATCATTTTACTAATCCCTCTATCACTTTACTAATCCCTCTATCCTCTATCACTTTACTAATCCCTCTATCACTTTACTAATCCCTTTATCCTCTAATCCCTCTATCATTTACTAATCCCTCTATCACTTTACTAATCCCTCTATCATTTTACTCATCCCTCTATCACTTTACCAATCCCTCTATCCTCTATCTCTTTACTCATCCCTCTATCACTTTACTCATCCCTCTATCACTTTACTAATCCCTCTATCATTTTACTAATCCCTCTATCACTTTACTCATCCCTCTAGCCTTATCACTTTACTAATCCCTCTATCACTTTACTCATCCCTCTATCATTTTACTAATCCCTCTATCACTTTACTAATCCCTCTATCACTTTACTCATCCCTCTATCATTTTACTAATCCCTCTATCCTCTATCACTTTACTAATCCCTCTATCACTTTACTAATCCCTCTATCACTTTACTCATCCCTCTATCACTTTACTAATCCCTCTATCACTTTACTCATCCCTCTATCATTTTACTAATCCCTCTATCACTTTACTAATCCCTCTATCCTCTATCACTTTACTAATCCCTCTATCTCTTTACTCATCCCTTTATCACTTTACTAATCCCTCTATCATTTTACTAATCCCTCTATCACTTTACTAATCCCTCTATCCTCTATCACTTTACTAATCCCTCTATCATTTTACTCATCCCTCTATCACTTTACTAATCCCTCTATCATTTTACTCATCCCTCTATCACTTTACTAATCCCTCTATCCTCTATCACTTTACTCATCCCTCTATCACTTTACTCATCCCTCTATCACTTTACTAATCCCTCTATCATTTTACTAATCCCTCTATCACTTTACTCATCCCTCTAGCCTCTATCACTTTACTAATCCCTCTACCACTTTACTCATCCCTCTATCACTTTACTCATCCCTCTACCACTTTACTAATCCCTCTATCCTCTATCACTTTACTAATCCCTCTATCACTTTACTAATCCCTCTATCCTCTATCACTTTACTAATCCCTCTATCCTCTATCACTTTACTAATCCCTCTATCACTTTACTCATCCCTCTATCACTTTACTAATCCCTCTATCCTCTATCACTTTACTCATCCCTCTATCACTTTACTCATCCCTCTATCCTCTATCACTTTACTAATCCCTCTATCACTTTACTAATCCCTCTATCATTTTACTCATCCCTCTATCACTTTACTAATCCCTCTATCCTCTATCACTTTACTAATCCCTCTATCACTTTACTCATCCCTCTATCACTTTACTAATCCCTCTATCCTCTATCACTTTACTCATCCCTCTATCACTTTACTCATCCCTCTATCACTTTACTAATCCCTTTATCACTTTACTCATCCCTCTATCACCTTACTCATCCCTCTATCACTTTACTCATCCCTCTATCACTTTACTAATCCCTTTATCACTTTACTCATCCCTCTATCACCTTACTCATCCCTCTATCACTTTACTAATCCCTTTATCACTTTACTCATCCCTCTATCACTTTACTCATCCCTCTATCACTTTACTCATCCCTCTATCCTCTATCACTTTACTAATCCCTTTATCACTTTACTAATCCCTTTATCACTTTACTCATCCCTCTATTACTTTACTCATCCCTCTATCACTTTACTAATCCCTCTATCCCTCTATCACTTTACTAATCCATCTATCACTTTACTCATCCCTTTATCACTTTACTCATCCCTTTATCACTTTACTAATCCCTCTATCCTCTATCACTTTACTAATCCCTCTATCACTTTACTCACCCCTCTATCCTCTATCACTTTACTAATCCCTCTATCACTTTACTAATCCCTCTATCCTCTATCACTTTACTCATCCCTCTATCACTTTACTAATCCCTTTATCACTTTACTCATCCCTCTATCACTTTACTCATCCCTCGATCACTTTACTCATCCCTCTATCACTCTACTTATCCCTCGATCACTTTACTCATCCCTCTATCCCTTATAGCTGGTCTCAGACAATCCTGCAGGTGAAGAAGCCGGTGTGGGTGTCCTGGGCTGGCGTGGTTACACGGTTACACATACTGCCAAATTCTCTAAAAGGATGTTGGAGGCGGCTTATGGTAGAGAAATTAACATTAAATCCTCTGGCAATAGCTTTGGTGGACATTCCTGAAGTCAGCATGCCAATTGCACACTCCCTCAAAACTTGAGACATCTATGGTGTTGTGTGACAAAAAGGCACATTTTAGAGTGGCTTTTTATTGTCCCTAGCACAAGGAGCACCTGTGTAGCAGCTGTGTAATGATCATGCTGTTTAATCAGCTTCTTGATATGCCACACCTGTCAGGTGGATGGATTATCTTGGCAGAGGAGAAATGCTCACTAACAGGGACATAAACACATTTTGAGAGAAATAAGCTTTTTGTGTGTATGGAACATTTCTGGGATATTTTATTTCAGCTCATGAAACATGGGACCAACACTTTGCATGTTGCGTTTATATTTTTACTCTGTATAAATACACCATTTATGTACTCCAACTGCACACGTCAGACATGAAAGTAAAGTTAGCAGGTACTTTACATGCTCCATTCCCCTACTGGATGTATTTCTCACTGTGTCAGCCTCAGGTGTCTGGAGGTTTCAAACGAATCAAAAGTCTCAACTCAGTCCAGATTGTTGCTTCTGAGTAAACAGCAGAGAGAAGTGGTAGGCTGGAGCCTAAGGGTGTGTCGTCTGTACTAATTCTAGGTCACTAACAGAATCCGTATCCACCGGCAATTCTCTACAGACTATATACCATCTGCTGTCATAGCGACAACACACATACAAATACACAAGCAAACAAATACACACACACAGCCGCGTAATATCCACATTAACGCTACACTGACCAAACCAGTATTTGCAGTTTGACAAAAACACGAGACGTCACGGTAGCCCCAGAGATAAAGGATGCCATAATAACTAGAGAACAAGTTTGGAGCTATTTTAGAAAACCGTTCTGTTTAACTGATAACATATGGTGGCTTCAGAGAGGTCAGAGGTCATTTGGTGTGTCTGGTGTGTTGTTTAGTTCCCTTGTTGTAAGGGTGATTGTTTGTATTGACAGGTATAGCTAACAGGTTGAAGTGGGACACACAGGAGACAGGCTGACTGATGGCATATCTTTTAGCATCTTTTATTATCCACCGTTCAAGTCTGTTATTAGCTAAGAAAGACAACTTTGAGAGAGATGTTTGTGTGTGTGTGTGTGTATGTGTGTGTGTGTGTTTGTGTGTGTGTGGGGGGGAGTGCACTAGGACTATTGATTGATATAAAAGCCGACAAATTCAGCTAAAGCTAAATTAGCATGGCAACCGTGGCAACCGTGACCTAACGACAAGATAGGCCCCGAAGACGCAATGCTAAGAACTGTTCACCAGATTAAACTCTGAACTGATTTCTGGAATCAAACTAGACGAAAGGAGAGACGGGCAGTTTGTAAGTACAGTGGTGAACACAGTCTATTAGCTGGTCCGAAGCTTGGCCTTTAATTAGTGCTTTTATTGTTTTACACTGTGTACTTTTTATTTTCTACATTTTACGGCTTCTTGTTTGCTTATCATTTTTTTCATTGTATTGTTTTAATGTTAAGTGTGTTGCTATTTTTAATGCACTTTAAATACAATTTTAATTGGATTATATTTGATCCAGTAGCACTACTGCTTTAGCTAAATTAGTAAGGCTAATTACTCTGTACAATAGGGGAAATGAATTAGTTGTAATACTGGGGGGAAATGAATTAGTTGTAATACTGGGGGAAATGAATTAGTTGTAATACTGGGGGAAATTAATTAGTTGTAATACTGGGGGGAAATGAATTAGTTGTAATACTGGGGGAAATGAATTAGTTGTAATACTGGGGGAAATGAATTAGTTGTAATACTGGGGAAATGAATTAGTTGTAATACTAGGGGGAAATGAATTAGTTGTAATACTGGGGGGAAATGAATTAGTTGTAATACTGGGGGGAAATGAATTAGTTGTAATACTGGGGGAAATTAATTAGTTGTAATACTAGGGGGAAATTAATTAGTTGTAATACTGGGGGGAAATTAATTAGTTGTAATACTGGGGGGAAATTAATTAGTTGTAATACTGGGGGAAATTAATTGTTGTAATACTGGGGGAAATGAATGAGTTGTATTATATGGGGAAATGTTTTAGTTGTAATACTGGGGGAAATTGTTTGTGTGTTGTATACAGGGGGAAATGAATGAGTTGTATTAGTATGGGGAGATGTTTGTGTGTTGTAATACAGGGGAAATGAATGAGTTGTAATACAGGGGAAATGAATTTTGTGTTGTAATAGTATGGGGAGATGTTTGTTGTTGTACTGGGGGAAATGAATGAGTTGTATTAGTATGGGGAGATGTTTGTGTGTTGTAATACAGGAGGAAATGAATGAGTTGTATTAGTATGGGGAGATGTTTGTGTGTTGTAATACAGGGGGAAATGAATGAGTTGTATTAGTATGGGGAGATGTTTGTGTGTTAGTATGGGGAGATGTTTGTGTGTTAGTATGGGGAGATGTTTGTGTGTTGTAATACAGGAGGAAATGAATGAGTTGTATTAGTATGGGGAGATGTTTGTGTGTTGTAATACAGGAGGAAATGAATGAGTTGTATTAGTATGGGGAGATGTTTGTGTGTTGTAATACAGGAGGAAATGAATGAGTTGTGTTAGTATGGGGAGATGTTTGTGTGTTGTAATACAGGGGGAAATGAATGAGTTGTATTAGTATGGGGAGATGTTTGTGTGTTGTAATACAGGGGGAAATGAATGAGTTGTAATACAGGGGGAAATGAATGAGTTGTATTAGTATGGGGAGATGTTTGTGTGTTGTAATACAGGAGGAAATGAATGAGTTGTATTAGTATGGGGAGATGTTTGTGTGTTGTAATACAGGAGGAAATGAATGAGTTGTATTAGTATGGGGAGATGTTTGTGTGTTAGTATGGGGAAATGAATGAGTTTGTCTGTTGTAATACAGGGGGAAATGAATGAGTTGTATTAGTATGGGGAGATGTTTGTGTGTTGTAATACAGGAGGAAATGAATGAGTTGTATTAGTATGGGGAGATGTTTGTGTGTTATGGGGAGATGTTTGTCTGTTGTAATACAGGAGGAAATGAATGAGTTGTATTAGTATGGGGAGATGTTTGTGTGTGTTTGTGTAATACAGGGGGAAATGAATGAGTTGTAAT
>NW_027039489.1:0-69328 GCF_034236695.1 Oncorhynchus nerka | reverse complement strand
TAATGTCCAAACAGGGAAAACATAAATGCTCAATCTTTACAGGAGAGTCCCCTCTAGCAGTAGAGGAGAATAGCAGGGCTAAGCGGCAACAGACTGCAGGTCCCTCCGGGTAGGCGCGGGCCGTAGAGGACAGAGACACCTGCTCACACGCAGCATCTAATGAAGAGGCAGATTACGACAGGACGGGACAAGGGCAAAGCAAACGAGAATCCGACAAAGACAGAAGCAGAAACAGAGAGAGAAATAGAGACTTAATCAGAGGGAAAAGAGGGGACAGGTGTGAGAGAGTAAACGAGGTCGTTAGGAGAATGAGGAACAGCTGGGAGCAGGAAAGGACCATAGAGAGAGAGAGAGAGATAGAGGGAGAGAAAGTAACCTAATACGACCAGCAGGGGGAAACGAAGAGAAGAGAAAGAACAGGGACAAGACATAACATGACAATACATGACAGTACCCCCCCACTCACCAAGCACCTCCTGGCGCACTCGAGGAGGAAACCTGGCGGCAACGGAGGAAATCATCGATCAGCGAACGGTCCAGCACGTCCCGAGATGGAACCCAACTCCTTTCCTCAGGGACCGTACCCCTCCCAATCCACTAGGTACTGATGACCACAGCCCGAGGACGCATGTCCATAACCTTCCGGACCCTGTAGATAGGTGCGCCCTCGACAAGGACGGGGGGGGGGGAGACGAACGGGGTGCGAAGAAAGGGCTTGACACAGGAGACATGGAAGACCGGGTGGACGCGACGAAGATGTCGCGGAAGAAGAAGTCGCACTGCGACAGGATTAATAACCTGAGAAATACGGAACGGACCAATGAACCGCGGGGTCAATTTGCGAGAAGCTGTCATAAGGGGAAGGTTACGAGTGGAGAGCCATACTCTCTGACCGCGACAATACCTAGGACTCTTAGTCCTACGCTTATTAGCGGCTCTCACAGTCTGCGCCCTATAACGGCAAAGTGCAGACCTGACCCTCTTCCAGGTGCGCTCACAACGTTGGACAAAAGCCTGAGCGGAGGGGACGCTGGACTCGGCGAGCTGGGACGAGAACAGAGGAGGCTGGTACCCGAGGCTACTCTGAAAAGGAGATAGCCCGGTCGCAGACGAAGGAAGCGGAGTTGTGAGCGTATTCTGCCCAGGGGTAGCTGTTCTGCCCAAGACGCAGGGTTACGTAAAGGAAAGACTGCGTAAGATGCGACCAATAGTCTGATTGGCCTCGTTCTGCTTGACCGTTAGACTGGGGGTGAAAACCGGAAGAGAGACTGACGGAAGCCCCAATCAAACGGCAAAACTCCCTCCAAAATTGAGACGTGAATTGCGGACCCCTGTCCGAAACGGCGTCTGACGGAAGGCCATGAATTCTGAAAACATTCTCAATGATGATTTGTGCCGTCTCTTTAGCAGAAGGAAGCTTAGCGAGGGGAATAAAATGAGCCGCCTTAGAGAACCTATCGACAACCGTTAGAATAACAGTCTTCCCGCTGACGAAGGCAGACCGGTAATAAAGTCTAAGGCGATGTGAGACCACGGTCGAGAGGGAATGGAAAGCGGTCTGAGACGGCCGGCAGGAGGAGAGTTACCGGACTTAGTCTGCGCGCAGTCCGAACAAGCAGCCACGAAACGACGCGTGTCACGCTCCTGAGTGGGCCACCAAAAACGCTGGCGAATAGAAGCAAGCGTACCTCGAACGCCGGGGTGGCCGGCTAACTTGGCAGAGTGAGCCCACTGAAGAACAGCCAGACGAGTAGGAACGGGAACGAAAAGAAGGTTCCTAGGACAAGCGCGCGGCGACGGAGTGTAGTAAGTGCTTGCTTTACCTGCCTCTCAATTCCCCAGACAGTCAACCCGACAACACGCCCCTCAGGGAGAATCCCCTCGGGTCGGTGGAGGCTACTGAAGAACTGAAGAGACGGGATAAAGCATCAGGCTTGGTGTTCTTAGAGCCCGGACGATAAGAAATAACGAACTCGAAACGAGCGAAAAACAGCGCCCAACGAGCCTGATGCGCATTAAGTCGTTTGGCAGAACGGATGTACTCAAGGTTCCTATGGTCAGTCCAAACGACAAAGGAACGGTCGCCCCTCCAACCACTGTCGCCATTCGCCTAGGGCTAAGCGGATGGCGAACAGTTCGCGGTTTCCCACATCATAGTTACGTTCCGACGGCGACAGGCGATGAGAAAAATACGCGCAAGGGTGGACCTTGTCGTCAGAATGAGAGCGCTGGGAAAGAATGGCTCCCACGCCCACCTCTGACGCGTCAACCTCGACAATGAACTGTCTAGAGACGTCAGGTGTAACAAGGATAGGAGCGGATGTAAACGCTTTTTGAGGAGATCAAAAGCTCCCTGGGCGGAAACGGACCACTTAAAGCACGTCTTGACAGAAGTAAGGGCTGTGAGAGGAGCTGCCACCTGACCGAAATTACGAATGAAACGACGATAGAAATTCGCGAAGCCGAGAAAGCGCTGCAGCTCGACACGTGACTTAGGGACGGGCCAATCACTGACAGCTTGGACCTTAGCGGGATCCATCTTAATGCCTTCAGCGGAAATAACAGAACCGAGAAATGTGACGGAGGAGACATGAAAAGCGCACTTCTCAGCCTTCACAAAAGACAATTCTCTAAAAGGCGCTGGAGGACACGTCGAACGTGCTGAACATGAATCTGGAGTGACGGTGAAAAATCAGGATATCGTCAAGGTAAACGAAAACAAAGATGTTCAGCATGTCTCTCAGTACATCATTCACTAATGCCTGAAAGACAGCTGAGCGTTAGCGAGGCCGAACGGCAGAACCCGGTATTCAAAGTGCCCTAACGGAGTGTTAAACGCCGTTTTCCACTCGTCCCCCTCCCTGATGCGCACGAGATGGTAAGCGTTACGAAGGTCCAACTTAGTGAAAAACCTGGCTCCCTGCAGGATCTCGAAGGCTGAAGACATAAGGGGAAGCGGATAACGATTCTTAACCGTTATGTCATTCAGCCCTCGATAATCCACGCAGGGGCGCAGGGTCCCGTCCTTTTTCTTAACAAAAAACCCCGCTCCGGCGGGGAGAGGAAGAGGCACCACGGTACCGATGTCAAAGAGAAACAGACAAATAATCTTCGAGCTTACGTTGAGGCCGACAGAGAGTATAGTCTACCCGTGAAGAGTGGTACCCGGAAGAGATCAATACAACAATCATCGACCGGTGAGGAGGGAAGTTGGCCCTGGACCCCGACTGAAGACCCGTGCGCAGAGCATGATATTCCTCCGGCACCCCTGTCTCACCAGGCTCCTCCTGAGAAGAGGGCAGAAGAAACAGGAGGGATAGCAGACATTAAACACTTCACATGACAAGAAACGTTCCAGGATAGGATAAGTACTAGACCAATTAATAGAAGGATTATGACATACTAGCCAGGGATGACCAAAAACAACAGGTGTAAAGGTGAACAAAAAATCCAAAAAGAAATGGTTTCACTATGATTACCAGGGTCAGTGAGGGTTAAAGGTAGCGTTTCACGCTGAATCCTGGGGAGAGGACTACCATCCAAGGCGAACATGGCCGTGGCTCCCTAACTGTCTGAGAGGAATGTCATGTTCCCGAGCCCAGGCTTCGTCCATAAAACAGCCCTCCGCCCCAGAGTCTATCAAGGCACTGCAGGAAGCTGCCGAACCGGTCCAGCGTAGATGGACCGACAAGGTAGTACAGGATCTTGAAGGAGAGACCTGAGTAGATAGCGCTCACCAGTAGCCCTCCGCTTACTGATGAGCTCTGGCCTTTACTGGACATGAAATGACAAATGACCAGCGGAACCGCAATAGAGACAGAGGCGGTTGGTGATTCTCCGTTCCCTCTCCTTAGTCGAGATGCGAATACCCCCCAGCTGCATGGGCTCAGCACCTGAGCCAGTGGAGGAAGATGGTAGTGATGCGGAGAGGGGGGAAACGGATAACGCGAGCTCCCTTCCATGAGCTCGGTGACGAAGATCTACCCGTCGTTCTATGCGAATAGCGAGTTCAATCAAGGAATCCACGCTGGAAGGAACCTCCCGGGAGAGAATCTCATCCTTTACCTCCGCGGAGACCCTCCAGAAAACGAGCGAGCAACGCAGGCTCGTTCCAGTCACTGGAGGCAGCAAGAGTGTGAAACTCTATAGAGTAATCAGTTATGGATTGATTACCTTGACATAGGGAAGACAGGGCCCTGGAAGCTTCTTTCCCAAAAACTGAACGATCAAAAACCCGTATCATCTCCTCCTTAAAGTTCTGATACTGGTTAGTACACTCAGCCCTTGCCTCCCTGATTGCCGTGCCCCACTCACGAGCCCGTCCAGTAAGGAGAGATATGACGTAGGCGATACGAGCTGTACCCCTGGAGTACGTGTTGGGCTGGAGAGAGAACACAATATCACACTGGGTGAGGAACGAGCGGCATTCAGTGGGCTCCCCAGAGTAACACGGTGGGTTATTAATTCTGGGCTCCGGAGACTCGGAAGCCCTGGAAGTAGTCGGTGGATCGAGGCGGAGATGGTGAATATGTTTCGAGAGGTTGGAGACTTGGGCGGCCAGGGTCTCAACGGCATGTCGAGCAGCAGACAATTCCTGCTCGTGTCTGCCTAGCATCGCTCCCTGGATCTCGACGGCTGAGTGGAGAGGATCCGAAGTCGCTGGGTCCATTCTTGGTCGGATTCTTCTGTTATGCAGGTGAGTGAGGACCCAAAAGCGGTTTAACAGAAACAGAGTCTTTTAATGTCCAAACAGGGAAAACATAAATCCTCAATCTTTACAGGAGAGTCCCCCTCTAGCAGTAGAGGAGAATAGCAGGGCTAGCGGCAACAGACTGCAGGTCCCTCCGGGTAGGCGCGGGCCGTAGAGGACAGAGACACCTGCTCACACGCAGCATCTAATGAAGAGGCAGATTACGACAGGACGGGACAAAGGCAAAGCAAACGAGAATCCGACAAAGACAGAAGCAGAAACAGAGAGAGAAATAGAGACTTAATCAGAGGGAAAAGAGGGGACAGGTGTGAGAGAGTAAACGAGGTCGTTAGGAGAATGAGGAACAGCTGGGAGCAGGAAAGGACCATAGAGAGAGAGAGAGAGATAGAGGGAGAGAAAGTAACCTAATACGACCAGCAGGGGGAAACGAAGAGAAGAGAAAGAACAGGGACAAGACATAACATGACAATACATGACAGGGAAGTGGAAGGTGCAGTGGTTGATTTACGGTGGACAGGGTGCATTGGTTGATTTATGGTTAACAGGGTGCAGTGGTTGACTTACGGTGGAGAGGGTGCAGTGGTTGGTGTCGTCGCTGGCGAATAGTGTGGCGTCCTTGATGAACACAGCCACCGCCTTTAACATGAAGGTGACAAACAGCTGGATGTGAATATAGTTCCTGGCACAGTGAAGCCTCCTGGGAAGAACCACAGAACACAGTCAGGACCAAGGACCGCAGGTTAAACACAAAGCAGGGTCAGGACCAAGGACCACAGGGCAAACACAAAAAGCACGGTCAGGACCAAGGACCACAGGGCACGCAAAGCACGGTCAGGACCAAGGACCACAGGGTAAGCACAAAGCACGGCCAGCACCAAGGACCGCACACACAAAACACCATCAGGACCAAGGACCGCACACACACAAAACACAGTCAGGGCAAAGGACCACACACACACAAAACACAGTCAGGGCAAAGGACCCACACACACAAAACACAGTCAGGGCAAAGGACCACACACAATAGTGGGGGCTGTTTTGTTAGACTTCAGTGCGGCATTTGACATTATAGATCATAGTCTGTTCCTGGAGAAACGTATGTGTTATGGCTTTAGACCCCCTGCTATAATGTGGATAAAGAGTTACCTGTCTAACAGAACACAGAGGGTGTTCTTTAATGGAAGCCTCTCATCCAAGTAGAATCAGGATTCCCAGGGCAGCTGTCTTTTTGAAACTTTACTAACGACATGCCACTGGCTTTGAGGAAAGCCAGTGTGTGTATATATGCGGATGACTCAACGCTATACATCTACTGTACCACAAGTGACTGAAATGACAGCAACACTTAACAGAGAGCTGCAGTTAGTTTCAGAATGCATGGCAAGGAATAAGTTAGTCTTAAATATTTCAAGAACTAAAAGCATTGTATTTGGCACATCATTCACTAAATAATATGGAAATTTAGCAAGTTGAGGTGACTAAACTGCTTGGAGTAACCCTGGATTGTAAACTGTCATGGTCAAAGCATATTGATACAACAGCATCTAGGATGGGGAGAAGTCTGTCTATAATAAAGCGCTGCTCTACCTTCTTAACAGCACTATCAACAAGGCGGGTCCTACAGGCCCTAGTTTTGTCGCACCTTGACTACTGTTCAGTCATGGGGTCAGGTGCCACAAAGAGGTGCCATTGCAAATGGCTCAGAACAGGCAGCACAGCTGGCACTTGGATGAACACAGAGAGCTAACAAATCAAATCAAATCAAATAATAATAATATGCATGTCAATCTCTCCTGGCTCAAAGTGGAGGGAGATTGACTTCATCACTACTTGTATTTGTGAGAGGTATTGACATGTTGAATGCACTGAGTTGTCTGTTTGAACTACTGGCGCACAGCCTGGACACCCATCCATACCCCACAAGACATGCCACAAGAGGCCTCTTCACAGTCCCCAAGTCAGAAGACTATGGGAGGCCCACAGTACTACAGAGCCATGACTACATGGAACTCTATTCCAGTCAAGTAACTCATGCCAGCCCAGTAAAATTAGATTTAAAAAACAGATAAATATACACCTTATGGAACAGCGGGGACTGTGAAGCAACACAAACATAGAAACATGCATACAAACACATGATAACATACACACTATACACACATGATTTTGTGTTGTAGATATGTGGTAGTAGAGTGGAGGCCTGAGGGCACACATTTGTGTTGTGAAATCTGTTATGATTTTATATTTAACCTTTATTTAACTGTTAAGATCAAATTCTTATTTACAATGATGGCCTACCTACCTAGCCAAGGTGTGCCGCCCTATAAGGATTCACAATCACAGCCGGATGTGATACAGCCTGGATCCGAACCAGGGATTTGTAGTGATGCCTCTTGCACTGAGATGCAGTGCCTTGGACACCGCTGCGCCACTTTCGAGGAACATGTATTGTAATGTTTTTAAAATGTATAACTGCCTTAATTGCTGGTCCCCAGGAAGAGTTGCTGCTGCCTTGGCAACTGCTAATGGGCAACAGCTAATCCATAATAAATACAAATACAAAAGGACCACACACACACACACACACACACACACACACACACACACACACACACACACACACACACACACACACACACACACACACACAACCCTGTCAGGACAACGGATCCTTTTACACACAATACCATCAGGACAAAGAACACACACCCACAACCCCGTCAGGACAAGAGGACACACACACAAAACATTGTTAGGACAGCGGACCACACACACACACACACACACACACACAAAACACTGTCAGGACGAAGGACCACACTTCTCAACCAACAATTGAAAGACATTAAAATGAGGTCAAGGAGAATAGTACAACAATAGGGAGCCTCAGGTTTAGAAACAATAATGTGTTGAGAAAGAGTCCCTAAGCAAGATGGTCCTGGGGCTCTGTTCACGAACACACCCCACAGAGCCCCAGGACAACAACACAATTTGACCCAGCAAATCATGAGAAAACAAAAAAATCATAACTTGACACATTGGAAAGAAATAACAAAAAACAGAGCAAACTAGAATGCTATTTGGCCCTAAACAGAGAGTACACAGTGGCAGAATACCTGACCTGTTGCCACAAGAAAAGGGCAACCAGTGAAGAACAAACACCATTGTAGATACAACCCATATTTATGCTTATTTATTTTCCCCTGTGTTCTTTAACCATTTGTACATCGTTACAACACTGTATATATATATAATATGACATTTGTATTGTCTTTATTGTTTTGAAACTTTTGTATGTGTATTTATTTATTTTCCCTTTTGTACTTTAACTATTTGCACATAATATGACATTTGAATGTCTTTATTCTTTTGGAAGTGTAATTTTTACTGTTAATTGTTTATTTCACTTTTGTTTATCTACTTCACTTGCTCTAGCAATGTTAACATATGTTTCCCATGCCAATAAAGCCCTTAAATTGAAATTGAATTGACAGAGAGAAAGAGAGAGATAGAGATAGTGCTTGCTGGCGTTAGCAGGTGTTTTGTTACTGAGATCATAAATTATACCACTCGGCTTTAGTATGCCCCCCAAAAAAATTCTAGCCATTCTTTTCTTCACCCAACAACGACCTCAAAACAATCTCCTGTTGTGACCTTTGACCTCCTCCTACCTGAAGAGCAATAGGATCACCACGGCGATGAAGAGGAAGACCAGGGAGGTGCCGTAGCCGATGGTGTAGATCAGCTTGACAGTGGCAAAGTAGGAGTCCTGCATAGGTTTCACATAGAGATCAGAACCCATATTCAGGCTCAGAGTAGTGGAACTGATCTAAGATCAGCTTCACCGTGTCCATATACTTTTGTTCATTATGATCTAAAAACAAACAGATCTTATATCGGCACTCCCACTTGACACCAGGACCTGTACTAATGAAGCCTCTCAGAGTACGGGTGCTCATTTAGGATCAGTTCTCTATTTTAGATCATAATAAGCACAATTATATGAACAGGGGGACCTGATCCTAGATCGAGCTTTGAGGCTCTGGGGTCATTCCATGTCATTTCAGCAAGCCATGACACCCACTCAGATTATTCTGAAATCGTTTCTGTAGTTAGAAACAGATAAGATAATAATTCCTGAAACACTATCCAGAGTAGTGATGCTGGACGGGCGGGCAGGTGCAGGCAGTGATCGGTTGAAAAGCATGCATTTAGTTTTACTTCTATATTTAAGAGCAGGGGCTGAGTCACTGGCTTGCTAGTGCTCTCCCATGCCGTCCCTAGGAGGGGTGCATCAAGTCTTGACAGGGAGTCAGAGTCACTGACGTTAAAGAGTTAGTCTGTTTTATCTGGTGAAATTTTCCCTGCCTTATCTGGTTTCTTGTGTGATCTTAGCAGCATGCTTCCTCTAATTCTTCCATCTCTCTTCGGCTACTTGCAGAGGACCTAGGCCTAGGACCATGCCTCAGGACAACCTGGCCTGACGACTCCTGACTGTCCCCTTCCCCAGTCGACCTTTCTGCTGTTCTGCCTGCTGCTATGGAACCGACCTGTTCACCGACCTGTTCACGACCTGTTCACTGGACCTGTTCACTGGACCTGTTCACCGACCTGTTACCGACCTGTTCACTGGACCTGTTCACCGGACCTGTTCACCGGACCTGTTCACGACCTGCTACTTTATCGGAGACCGATGTTTTTAACCCTCCATCTCTCTCTCTGCCACATCTGCTGTCTCGATCTTCTGAATGCTACGGCTATGAAAAGCCAACTGACATTTACTCCTGAGGTGCTGACCTATTACACCCTCTATACTACTGTAATTATTATTTGACACTGCTGGTCATGAACGTTTGAACATCTTGAGGAACAGTCTAGTCTTAATTTATATGTAACTCTTACTAATCTCCACAGGTTCCTGCTTTCTAGTTTTTTTTCCTAGCCACGTCTGCGTCTACTGTATATCTGCATTGCTTTGCTCTTTGTGGTTTAGGCTAGGTTGACCTATAAGCACTTTGTGACATCTGTTGATGTAAGAAGGGCTTTTTAAATACATTGATTGATTGAAAGTATTATGGAGCTGTTGCTTAGAGTATTGATACTTCAACCTTTGTAATGCACTCCCCTTTGAACATGGTTCATCCCCCTGTTCAGAGAAATTAGCCATTGAAGTCACTTGCAATCTTTACCATAAATGAGTGTGGAAGTACCAAGTGTTGCCCACTAGATGTTGCTGTTCCTGCTACTGCCACCACACCATTTTATCTATTTTTCTGGTCTCTTGTGTTTTATAAAATTGTCTTTGTAACTTTGGTAGAAAACCAATTGCTTTTGCTCATGATGATAATATCAGTCCCATGACTTGAATGAGATTTCCAACTATACGTTTTTCACAACTGCCACCAGTTTGGCCCCAAAACATTTACAACATTGACATATTAAACACCATACTATTTATTTCACTATGAAACCCTGAAAACCAATGGTGTTCACTACATTGATGGTTTATATTTAGGATAATGTTTACAGCTTTATCATGGTATTTTACATTTTTAAATAATCTTATTTGATGTTATATATATTTACATGTGATGGGGCCACAGAGGGCCAGAGATAATTACAGACACTTGTAATAATTTTTAAATAAATACCCCAAAAGGCCACTAGATGTCATCGATAAATTAATATATTCCTTGAAAGTTACCAAAATTCTGGTTGTTTACTGGTAAATTTCCAGTAATATACTCTCCTTCACAACCCTACCCCTGAACCTTATCTCTAAACTCTCTTCACTCTGGAATAGAACGTCGTCGCCCACACTACAGGCTGTGTGGTACGGGGAAGGGTCGCGACCATCCGATGCTGGTGCAGTTTCTGCTGACTGACCCTGCTGAGGTAGAGGCCAAAGGTTATACAGTACTGTCACATACACATCAGTACATCTCCACCCACTATGTGAACTCATACACAAATGTCACCTGCACCTGTGTTATTCCCCCAAAAAGAGAAGACAGCAGGACAGGTTGTGTTGATCATCTCCCAACTGCAGCATATGGCCAGCACACCACAGAGTCCCAGAGCGGTGACAACCTTCCAGAGAGAGAGAGAGAGAGAGAGAGAATATATGATGTCTAGTCTACAGTACATTCATTCATAAAGCTATAATAAACACACCAACAATTAGACGTTTTCATGTCTTTATTGAACACACCATGAAAACATTCACAGTGCAGGGTGGGAAAAGTATGTGAACCTTTGGAAGTGTTGGATGCAATGGTTGATACTTGCACTGGCCATCAGATAGGGGTGTGATGGTGAAGCGATACCAAATGTTAGATTTTTGGTTGACCCTCCTTTGGCAGCAATAACCTCACCAAACATTTCTGTAGTTGCGGATCAGACCTGCACAACGGTCAGGGTGAATTTTGGACCATTCCTCTTTACAAAACTGTTTCAGTTCAGCAATATTCTTGGGACGTCTGGTGTGAACCGCTCTCTTGAGGTCATGCCACAGCATCTCAATCGGGTTGAGGTAGGACTCTGACTTGGCCACTCCCAGAAGGAGTATTTTATTCTGTTGAAGCCATTCTGTTGTTGATTTACTTCTGTGTTTTAGGTTGTTGTCCTGTTGCATCACTCAACTTCTGTTGAGCTTCAGTGCGGACGGATAGCCTAACATTCTCCTGCAAAATGTCTTGATAAACTTGGGAATTAATTTCTCTGTCGATGATAGCAAGCTGTCCAGGCCCTGAGGCAGCCCCAATCCCTGATGCTCCCTCCACCATACTTTACAGTTGGATGAGGTTTTGATGTTGGTGTGCTGTGCCCTTTTTTCTCCTCACATAGTGTTGTGAGTTCCTTCCAAACAACTCAACTGTAGTTTCATCTGTCCAGAGAATATTTTTCCAGTAGCGCTGTGGAACATTCAGGTGCACTTATACAAACTTCAGAAGTGCAGCAATGTTTTTTTGGACAGCAGTGGCTTCTTCCGTGGTGTCCTCCCATGAACACCATTTTTGTTTAGTGTTTTACGTATCGTAGACTCGTCAACAGAGATGTTAGCATATTCCAGAGATTTCTGTTAGTCTAGGATTCATCTTAACCTCCTTGAGCATTCTGCGCTGTGCCACTCAAGGACATTCAGAGACCTGTCCCGAAGCCACTCATGCCTTGTCTTGGCTGTGTGCTTAGTGTCATTGTCCTCATTGAAGGTGAACCTTCACCCCAGTCTGAGGTCCTGAGCGCTCTGGAGCAGGTTTTCATCAGGATCTCTTTTGCTCTATTCATCTTTCCCTGACTAGCCTCACAGTCCCTGCCGCTGAAAAACATCCCCACATCCCCCATGCTACCACCACCATGCTTAACCATAGGGATGGTGCCAGGTTTCCTCCAGACATGATGCTTGGCGTTCCAGGCCAAAGAATTCAATCTTGATTCCATCAGACCAGAGAATCTTGTTTCTCATGGTCTGGAGACCTAGGGTGACTTTTGGCAAACTCCAAGCGGGCTGTCATGTGCCTTTACTGAGGAGTGGCTTCTGTCTGGCCACTCTACCATAAAGGCCTGATTGCGGTGTGCTGCAGAGATGATTGTCCTTCTTGAAGGTTCCCCATCGCCAAAGACGAACCCTGAATCTCTGTCAGATTGACCATTGGGTTCTGGTCACTTCGACCATGGCTTGGCTTTGCGCTGACATGCACCGCCAATTGTGGGACTGCATAGACAGGTGTGTGCCTTTCCAAATCATGTCCAATCAATTGAATTTACCACAGGTGGATCTAAGTTGTAGAAACATCTCATGGATGATCAATGGAAACATCATGCATTTGAGCTCAACTCGAGTCTCATAGCAAAGGGTCTGAATTGTTATGTAAATCATGTATTTCTGTTTTTTATTTTTTTAATACATTTGCAAAAATGTCTAAACACCTGTTTTTCTATTTATCATTGTGGGGTATTTGTGTGTAGATTGATGATGGGGGGAAAAAAGTATTTTAATCCATTTTATAATAAGGCTGTAATGTAACAAAATGTGAAAAAAGGGAAGGGGTCTGAATACTTTATGAATGCACTGTATGTAGACCTTAAAGGATAGCTCACCTCAACTATGCACTGTATGTAGACCTTAAAGGGATAGCTCACCTCAACTATGCACTGTATATAGACCTTAAAGGGATAGCTCACCTCAACTATGCACTGTATATAGGCCTTAAAGGGATAGCTCACCTCAACTATGCACTGTATATAGACCTTAAAGGGATATCTCACCTCAACTATGCACTGTATATAGGCCTTAAAGGGATAGCTCACCTCAACTATGCACTATATATAGGCCTTAAAGGGATAGCTCACCTCAACTATGCACTATATATAGGCCTTAAAGGGATAGTTCACCTCAACTATGCACTGCATATAGGCCTTAAAGGGATAGCTCACCTCAACTATGCACTGTATATAGGCCTTAAAGGGATAGCTCACCTCAACTATGCACTATATATAGGCCTTAAAGGGATAGTTCACCTCAACTATGCCCTGTATATAGGCCTTAAAGGGATAGCTCACCTCAACTATGCACTGTATATAGGCCTTAAAGGGATAGCTCACCTCAACTATGCACTGTATATAGGCCTTAAAGGGATAGCTCACCTCAACTATGCACTGTATATAGGCCTTAAAGGGATAGCTCACCTCAACTATGCACTATATATAGGCCTTAAATGGATAGCTCACCTCAACTATGCACTATATATAGGCCTTAAAGGGATAGCTCACCTCAACTATGCACTCTATATAGGCCTTAAAGGGATAGCTCACCTCAACTATGCATTGTATATAGGCCTTAAAGGGATAGCTCACCTCAACTATGCATTGTATATAGGCCTTAAAGGGATAGCTCACCTCAACTATGCCCTGTATATAGGCCTTAAAGGGATAGCTCACCTCAACTATGCACTGTATATAGGCCTTAAAGGGATAGCTCACCTCAACTATGCCCTGTATATAGACCTTAAAGGGATAGCTCACCTCAACTATGCACTGTATATAGACCTTAAAGGGATAGCTCACCTCAACTATGCACTGTATATAGGCCTTAAAGGGATAGCTCACCTCAACTATGCACTGTATATAGGCCTTAAAGGGATAGCTCACCTCAACTATGCACTATATATAGGGCCTTAAAGGGATAGTTCACCTCAACTATGCACTGTATATAGGCCTTAAAGGGATAGCTCACCTCAACTATGCACTGTATATAGGCCTTAAAGGGATAGCTCACTCAACTATGCACTATATATAGGCCTTAAAGGGATAGTTCACCTCAACTATGCCCTGTATATAGGCCTTAAAGGATAGCTCACCTCAACTATGCACTGTATATAGGCCTTAAAGGGATAGCTCACCTCAACTATGCACTGTATATAGGCCTTTAAAGGATAGCTCACCTGAACTATGCACTGTATATAGGCCTTAAAGGGATAGCTCACCTCAACTATGCACTATATATAGGCCTTAAATGGATAGCCTCACCTCAACTATGCACTATATATAGGCCTTAAAGGGATAGCTCACCTCAACTATGCACTGTATATAGGCCTTTAAAGCGATAGCTCACCTCAACTATGCACTCTATATAGGCCTTAAAGGGATAGCTCACCTCAACTATGCATTGTATATAGGCCTTAAAGGATAGCTCACCTCAACTATGCCCTGTATATAGGCCTTAAAGGGATAGCTCACCTCAACTATGCACTGTATATAGGCCTTAAAGGGATAGCTCACCTCAACTATGCCCTGTATATAGACCTTAAAGGGATAGCTCACCTCAACTATGCACTGTATATAGACCTTAAAGGATAGCTCACCTCAACTATGCACTGTATATAGGCCTTAAAGGGATAGCTCACCTCAACTATGCACTGTATATAGGCCTTAAAGGGATAGCTCACCTCAACTATGCACTCTATATAGGCCTTAAAGGGATAGCTCACCTCAACTATGCATTGTATATAGGCCTTAAAGGGATAGCTCACCTCAACTATGCATTGTATATAGGCCTTAAAGGGATAGCTCACCTCAACTATGCCCTGTATATAGGCCTTAAAGGGATAGCTCACTCAACTATGCACTGTATATAGGCCTTAAAGGGATAGCTCACCTCAACTATGCACTGTATATAGGCCTTAAAGGGATAGCTCACCTCAACTATGCACTATATATAGGCCTTAAAGGGATAGTTCACCTCAACTATGCACTGTATATAGGGGCCTTAAAGGGATAGCTCACCTCAACTATGCACTGTATATAGGCCTTAAAGGGATAGCTCACCTCAACTATGCACTATATATAGGCCTTTTAAAGGGATAGTTCACCTCCCAACTATGCACTGTATATAGGCCTTAAAGGGATAGCTCACCTCAACTATGCACTGTATATAGGCCTTAAAGGGATAGCTCACCTCAACTATGCACTATATATAGGCCTTAAATGGATAGCTCACCTCAACTATGCACTGTATATAGGCCTTAAAGGGATAGCTCACCTCAACTATGCATTGTATAGGCCTTAAATGGATAGCTCACCTCAACTATGCCCTGTATATAGGCCTTAAAGGGATAGCTCACCTCAACTATGCATTGTATATAGGCCTTAAAGGATAGCTCACCTCAACTATGCCCTGTATATAGACCTTAAAGGGATAGCTCACCTCAACTATGCACTGTATAGAGGCCTTAAAGGGATAGCTCACCCAACTATGCACTGTATATAGGCCTTAAAGGGATAGCTCACCTCAACTATGCACTGTATATAGACCTTTAAAGGGATAGCTCACCTCAACTATGCACTGTATATAGGCCTTAAAGGGATAGCTCACCTCAACTATGCACTATATCATAGGCCTTAAAGGGATAGTTCACCTTAACTATGCCCTGTATATAGGCCTTAAAGGGATAGCTCACCTCAACTATGCATTGTATATATGCCTTAAAGGGATAGCTCACCTCAACTATGCCCTGTATATAGGCCTTAAAGGGATAGCTCACCTCAACTATGCCCTGTATATAGACCTTAAAGGGATAGTTCACCTCAACTATGCACTGTAGCTGCTCTCTTTTGACATTTTATAATAGACTTACTACTTTTACACTAGAATTGTTTTGGAATCTGCTCTTCAACAAACTATTGTCTATAAACCATTTATTCAATGCCAGACTCTCATGTTTACATGTGAACATACTATATATCATATTATGACTGACTATTCATTGAGATGAGCAGTAAACTGGAGAGTGAGAAAATGTAATGGCTCATTCTAAGACGATAGTGACACCGATACCTAGTGTACTGTGGTTGTTGTCATGCTCTGCGATGTATTGAAGACAATGCCGTCCTCTCTCTCCAGCTGTAATATATATTCGCAGTCTGGGTGCAGACTGGACAGATCCTGGCGAGAGAGATGGGTCGGGAGAGAAAGAGAAACAGAAAGTGAGGCAAATATTGAACCAAAAGTTGAAACCATAGAAACAAAAACCAATTATTCTTCTCTTAAGTGTATGGAAGAACACTCACGTCTCCCTCCAGAAACCCACCTGAATGGCCATTGAAGAAAGGAATGAATGTTATCTACTAGCTGAGATGTCTGCACATTTTATTATTCATTTTAAGTGCACCCAGATGAAATGACATTTTTGAAATTTGAAGGTGGCGATTCCCAAGGAAAAAAGAACATAAAACAACTTGACATTGACAGAGTCTGTATCCCGAATGTCAGAGAAAGGAAAATTAACCAACAAGACCAACAGAACCCTGAACAGCTTCTATCCCCAAGCTATAAGACTGCTATAAATGGTTAGTTAAATAGTTGACCAATAGCTACCCGGACCATCTGCATTGGCCCTTTTGACTCATCACATAAGCTGCTGCTACTGTTTATTATCTATCCCATTGCCTAGTCACTTTACCCCTACCTATATGTACAGTTCAAGTCAGAAGTTTACATACACCTTAGCCAACTACATTTAGACTCAGTTTTTCCACAATTCCTGACATTTAATCCCAGTAAAAATTCCCTGTCTTAGGTCAGTTAGGATCACCACTTTATTTAAATAATGTAAAATGTCAGAATAATAGTAGAGATAATGATTTATTTCAGCTTTTATTTATTTCATCACATTCCCAGTGGGACATAAGTTTATATACATTCAATTAGTATTTGGTAGGATTACTGGTGTAACTGAAACAGGTTTGTAGGCCTCTTTGCTCGCATGCTTTTTCAGTTCTGCCCACAATTTCTATAGGATTGAGGTCAGGGCTTTGTGATGGCCACTCCAATACCTTGACTTTGTTGTCCTTAAGCCATTTTTCCACAACTTTGAGAAGTATGCTTGGGGTCATTGATCATTTGGAAGACCCATTTGTGACCAAGCTTTAACTGATGTCTTGAGATGTTGCTTCAATATATCCGCATAATTTTCGTACTCATGATGCCATCTATCTATTTTGTGAAGTGTAGCAGTTCCTCCTGCAGCAAAGCACCCTCACAACATGACGATGTGCTTCACGGTTGGCATGGTGTTCTTCGCTTACAAGCCTCCCCTTTTTCCTCCAAATATAACGATGGTCATTATGGCCAAACAGTTCTATTTTTGTTTCATCAGACCAGAGGACATTTCTCCAAAAAGTACGATCTTTGTCCCCATGTGCAGTTGCAAACCGTAGTCTGGCTTTTTTAAGTCGGTTTTGGAGCAGTGGCTTCTTCCTTGCTGAGAGGTCTTTCAGGTTTTGTCGATATAGTACTGGTTTTATTGTGGATATAGATACTTTTGTACCTGTTTCCTCCAGCATCTTCACAGGGTCCTTTGCTGTTGTTCTGGGATTGATTTGTACTTTTCGCACCAAAGTACTTTCATCTCTAGGAGACAGAACGCATCTCCTTCCTGAGCAGTATGACGGCTGCGTGGTCCCATGGTGTTTATACTATTGTTTGTACAGATGAACGTGGTACCTTCAGGAGTTTGATAATTGCTCCCAAGGATGAACCAGACTTGTGAAGGTCTACAATTTGTTTTCCAAGGTCTTTTCTGATTTCTTTTGATTCTCCCATGATGTCAAGCAAAGAGGCACTGAGGTTGAAGGTAGGCCTTGAAATACATACACAGGTACACCTCCAATTGACTCAAATTATGTCAATTAGCCTATTAGTCTTTTCTGATTCCTTTTGATTTTCCCATGATGTCAAGCAAAGAGGCACTGAGTTTGAAGGTAAGCCTTGAAATACATACACAGGTACACCTCCAATTGACTCAAATTATGTCAATTAGCCTATCAGAAGCTTCTAAAGGCATTAATTCATTTTCTGGAATTTTCCAAGCTGTTTAAAGGCACAGTCAACTTAGCGTATGTAAACTTCTGACCCACTGGAATTGTGATGCAGTGAATTATAAGTGAAATAATGTCTGTAAACAATTTTTGGAAAAATTACTTGTCATGCACAAAGTAGATGTCCTAACCGACTTTCCAAAACTATAGTTTGTTAACAAGATATTTTTGGAGTGGTTGAAAAACGAGTTTTAATGACTCCAACCTAAGTGTATGTAAACATCTGACCTCAACTGTACACGTCTACCTCAATTCCCTTGTACTATTGCACATCCACTAGGTATGTCACGGATCTAACAGATTTCCAAACCTGGATTGTGCAACATTTGCCTGTTTTTTTGTTTTTGTTTTATTCTTCAAGCTCTGTCAAACTGGTTGTTGATCATTGCTAGACAAACATTTTCAGGTCTTGACATATATTTTAAAGTAGATTTAAGTCAAACTCGGCCACTCAGGAACGTTCACTGTCTTCTTGGTAAGCAACTCCAGTGTAGATTTGGCCTTGTGTTGTAGGTTACTGAGACAGGCGAGAGGAAGTGCTAACGAGAGACATTAATTCATTGAGTTTTTCTAAATGCCACATTCCTTACAATTAGGGTGGCAGGTCATTGTCATGCCAAGTCGCCTGAAGTCAATATGTACATAGGCAAACCCTTAGAGCCCTTTAACTTAGGCCTAGACTGCTCTGAATTACTAAGTACCTGTACCTTGAAATTAGATGCCGATTATGGATCTATCTACTATAGTTTATCTTTCCATCAATCTATCTGCCTATAACTACTGTACAGTCATATACATCCAATCCTATACACTCAGTCTTATACTTACAGTCCCTTTACCTAAATTCCCTTTACCTATAGTCCTTCTAAAAATAAATTGCATTTTATAAAATCATCTAAGATATACACATAAACTAGATGGTAATTTTCCATGAAGTAAAATTGTGTGACTTGCTTCAGCTCTTTAAAAATTATTTTTGTTGGTGGACAAGATAGCCTGAATATGTGAAAGTTGGTTTGGTGACTAATTTGAACGGTTCAAGAGTTACTGTTGGTGTGTTATTTTATGCAAATGTTGATAAGAGTTTTATGAATTTCAAGTTAGGAAAGCCTGAATATTAAGCGTCTGAGGCTCAGTTACACCTGCATAGATGATTATGTGATGCCTGGATGATCAGATAAAGTAACCAGACATATGAAACCATTATCTTCTAGGTGGGAAGTATAATATATACAGTGCTCTTTACAAGGCTAAGCAGGTACGGGGAAAACATTTTGTGTGCCTGCGTTCGTGTGCGCGTGTGCCTGCGTGAACGGAGGACTGGAGGAAGCAACACACGCATATTTCTTCCATTTCCGTGTGTGAGAGTATGTTTGTGGAATTGCTAGTTTTAGGATATGTTGAGTGGTTGTGTGGATGGGCATACTCTGCATTTGTAAAGTATGCAGACCCCTTGACTTTTTCCACATTTTGTTATATTACAGCCTTATTCTAAAATTGATTAGACTGTTTTTTTCCCCTCATCAATCTATACACAATACCCCATAAAGACAAAGCGCAAACAGGTCTGTTTTTTTTGCAAATGTATTAAAAATGAAAAATGAAAATATCACATTTACATAAATATTCAGACCCTTAATTCAGTACTTTTTTGAAGCATCTTTGGCAGAGATTACAGCCTCGATTCTTCTTAGGTATGACGCTAAAGCTTGGTACACCTGTATTTATGAGTTTCTCCCATTCCTCTCTGCAGGTCCTTTCAAGCTCTGTCAGGTTGGATGGGGAGCGTCGTTGCACAGCTATTTTCAGGTCTCTTCAGATATGTTTGATTGGGTTCAAGCCTGGGCTCTGGCTGGGACACTCAAGGACATTCAGAGACGTGTCCCTAAGCCACTCCTGTGTTGTCTTGGCTGTGTACTTAGGGTCGTTGTAATATTGGAAGGTTAACCTTCACCCCAGTCTAAGGTTCTGAGCGCTCTGGAGCAGGTTTTCATCAAGGATCTCTGTACTTTGCTCTGTTCATCTTTCCTCGATCTTGACTAGGGTTGCAAAGGGTCGGAAACTTTCCTGGAAATTTCCGAAAAATTTCTGGAAGTTCTCCATGGGGAGTTAATTTGGAGAATTTTGCTTAAATTCATCAAAAAAGTTAGCTTATATAGTTAGCTTATACTTTTAGTAAATAGTGGGCAAGACAGATTTCAGACACGGACAGTTGTGGCTTTTACCGACACACTCTGAATTCCATATCGCCCCCTAGACACTTGTCTTAATCTGAGAGGATTGGCTACATATCGGGGCGTTACGGTAATCGCTTATGATTGGTTGCAATAGGTCTATTGGTTCTAATTGGATGCCATTGGCCTATTGGTTCTGATTGATGCCATAGGCCTATTGGTTCCATCTATCCAATCCTCTCAGATCTACAGTAGTGCCTAGGTGTAGGGTCTAGGGGTTAGGATTAAGGTGTAGGGCTAGGGGTTAGGGTCTAGGGTCTAGGATCAATATGGAACTGGAGCATAAGCAGAGTAGAGTCACTCTGTGTTTGTCTGGATCACTGTTAGGTTATTACAAGTCTCTGGGTAGAAGAAGAGTAGAGAAAAAGGATACCAGAAGAGGAGAGCAATGTGTGTTCTGTATGATGTAGCTAGTGGCATAGTCACTTCAACTAAAATCATCTCAGGGTTTATGTTTACATTTGTAAAATATGCAGGTCATGTTGTCGGCCATGTTGGAAAACGCTAAGAGAGCTAATGCTAACCACATCACTACTGTAATTGACCTTTGAACCTTGTTTGTGTAGAGAATTTACACTGGTTGCTCTTATTGGCTTCATTACAACAATATCATCAACAATAACAACATGTGTGTGTCAGTAACACGCTTGTCAAATTCTCCATATGGGAATATTTCCCACCAGACGTTATTGTCTCCTGGTTTGGCAGTTGCTATAAAATGGATCATTGTCGTTTTGAAAACCAGGTCACGTTGATTCTGATAAAGGACTTTATTTCTTTGGATAAGACGAGGACCAACGACGACATAATCTCCTGAGAAAAGTGTAGATAACTCACAGGTTGGTCGGGGTCTCTCTCATACACACACCCATATGTCAGTCTTGTCACTGAAAAAGGTTACATATTGTTTTCCTGTTTCTGTCAATTCTTCACTCTTCAAATGAAGGCTACCCAATAGAAATGTTCAGTCCCACTTTAGGCATTACAACTTTTAAAGGCTTTATGTAGCATACATAACGTCTTCATAAGCACTTTAAAGATGCTTCACAAATCCTTATAATATGTACATAGCTATCTCAATTACCTCATACCCCTACACAGACTCAGTACTGGTACTCCTGTATATAGCCATGTTATTTTTACTCGTTATAGTTATTCACTGTTTATTTATGCCTTGTGTCACTATTTCTAATTTGATTTTATATTTTTGTCTTATCTTTAACTCTGCATTGTTGGAAAAGGACCCTTAAGTAAGAATTTCACTGTTAGTTTACACCTGTTGTTTATAAAGCACGTGACAAATACAATCTGATGTCATACCATATTAAGGGTGTATGGGAAGGGGGATACCTAGTCAGTTGTACAACTGAAATCTGTCTTCCGCATTTAACCCAACCCCTTTGAATCAGAGAGGTGCGGGGACTGCTTTAATCGCCATCTTCGGCACCCAGGGGGAACAGCTGCTTAACTGCCTTGCTCAGGGGCAGAACAACAGATTTTTACCTTGTCAGCTCGGGATTGGAACCAGCAACTTTTCGGTTACTGGCCCAACGCTCTGGGTGCATTGCCAAATGTGACCAAATGTTCTGATGTGTGAAGAGCCAAGTGCTACAATTTAATGAAATCAGTCAGATATCATGGTGGAGTTCAATGCTCAACTTCCAACTTTGTCGGTAAAAACACTTTTTAGTCATTTTTGTAATACTTGACCCAGTTACCTGGTTATATTGTTTGCAGTGCCTTTCTGTCTCAATCTGACTACAGAAATGTTTCAGAGGATGAGGGATAAAGAGCGGTTAAAGTTTCAATGTAGCAGTTTGTATGTCAATACAGGTCTCCGAGTGGTGCAGTGGTCTAAGACACTGCATCTCAGTGCTAGAGGCCTTACTATAGACACCCTAGTTCAATTCCAGGC
Organism: Oncorhynchus nerka; assembly: GCF_034236695.1. Taxonomy (NCBI): domain Eukaryota; kingdom Metazoa; phylum Chordata; class Actinopteri; order Salmoniformes; family Salmonidae; genus Oncorhynchus; species Oncorhynchus nerka. The sequence goes on along the minus strand of NW_027039489.1, from coordinate 47,091 downwards.
TGTATCACAACTGGATGTGATTGGGAGTCCCATAGCGGCGCACAATTTGGCCGGGTGTAGGTCGTCATTGTAAATAAGATTTTGTTCTTAACTGACTTGCCTAGTTAAATATAGATCAAATAATTTTTGGTAACAATTAAGTATCTTACTGTAAATGTTTTCAATTAAAATGGTCAAAAGAAACAAAAATTGCTTCGTAGAAAAAATGTATTTCTTAAGAAAGAATTTTGCTAGACTGTTTGGAAGTGGTCTGAGCGGGAGGGGAAAACTGAAAACTAGCTGTTATTGGCAGAGAGGTTTGGAACTCTTTTTCTTATTGGTCTACTAACTCATTTACTGGTGATGTCACCAGGCAGGCCAAAACTCCATCTCACCAAAACAGGCTAACATTTCAGGTGGTCTTTTCCAACAGGTCTTACACTAACAGAGCATTATCATTATTTTCACAATTCCACAGAGGAAATATACACTGAGTATCCAAAACATTAAGAACACCTGCTCTTTCCATGACATAGACTGACCAGGTGAATCCAGGTGAAAGCTATGATCCCTTATTGATGTCACTTGTTAAATCCACTTCAATCAGTGTAGATGAAGGGGAGGAGACAGGTTAAAGAAGGATTTTTAAGCATTGAGACAATTGTGACATGGATTTGTATGAGTGCCATTCCGAGGGTGAATGGGCAAGACTAAATATTTAAGTGTCTTTGAACGGGGTATGGTAGTATGGTCAGGCCAACGCTGCTTTCCCCCCACACTCAACAGTTTCCTGTGTGTATCAAGAATGGTCCACCACCCAAAGAACATCCAGCCAACTTGACACAATTGTGGGAAACATTGGAGTAAAAATAGAGAGAGAGAGAGAGAGATATATATAGAGAGAGAGAGAGCGATACATTAGCGGAGAGAGAGAGAGGATTTGAGTTATTATGCTTAGAGAGGAAGCACACACACTTCAATGCAATATGTTTATTCCATACTAGGCTACTACCTCTGGCTGTGCAACAGTGTAGACTACAGTAGGGATCCCTATGTACAGCCTGCACCTCCATTGAGGAGAAAGTGGGTTCTCTAAAGCACTAAACTCGAGCAGAGTATATACAGTATAGATACAATTGTTGGGGAGAGGGTAAGATAGACAGATGTGTGTGTGTGTTCCTGCAATTCTACAGATGTTTCCATGGGGCAGAGAGGTACTGTAGCACCATTTGGAACATAGCCATAGAGATGGACAAATAAGAGAGCTCTCTTGACATATAACTGCAGACGGTAAATCAAACGTTCCACTCTCGCCAAATCTGTGATTGTAGAGTGAGGGGGAGTGAGAGAATGAAAGAACGAAAGTAGGAAAGAGAGAGAGAGATGTATAGTCTCCAGAACATGAATTAATGTGTGACAGAGAGAGCGAGAGAGAGAGAGAATGGGAGAGGGTGAACAGATAAACAGAGAGACCCATATTATAATTATTATTGTTGTTGTTATTATTATCAGTGTTTAGAATTCTTTCTCGTTATGCTGCATTTAGAGGTCTTGGGTCATCGGAATGGAATAAGGTAAGAGACGCTTAGTTTGGCTTAGTTTGTAATCACTCTGTTGTTGTCACCACCAAGCTTAGTTAGGTAATCACCTGTTGTTGTCACCACCAAGCTTAGTTAGGTAATCACACTGTTGTCACCACCAAGCTTAGTTTGGTAATCACACTGTTGTTGTCACCACCAAGGTTAGTTTGGTAATCACTCTGTTGTTGTCACCACCAAGCTTAGTTTGGTAATCACACTGCTTGTTGTCACCACCAAACTTAGTTTGTAATCACTCTGTTGTCACCACCAAGCTTAGTTTGGTAATCACACTGTTGTTGTCACCACCAAGGTTAGTTTGGTAATCACTCTGTTGTTGTCACCACCAAGCTTAGTTTGGTAATCACACTGTTGTTGTCACCACCAAGCTTAGTTTGGTAATCACACTGTTGTCACCACCAAGCTTAGTTTGGTAATCACACTGTTGTTGTCACCACCAAGCTTAGTTAGGTAATCACTCTGTTGTCACCACCAAGCTTAGTTAGGTAATCACACTGTTGTCACCACCAAGCTTAGTTAGGTAATCACTCTGTTGTCACCACCAAGCTTAGTTAGGTAATCACTCTGTCACCACCAAGCTTATTTAGGCAATCACTCTGTTGTCACCACCAAGCTTAGTTTGGTAATCACACTGTTGTTGTCACCACCAAGCTTAGTTAGGTAATCACTCTGTTGTTGTCACCACCAAGCTTAGTTAGGTAATCGCTCTGTTGTCACCACCCAGCTTAGTTTGGTAATCACTTTGTTGTCACCACCAAGCTTAGTTAGGTAATCACTCTGTTGTTGTCACCACCAAGCTTAGTTAGGTAATCACTCTGTTGTCACCACCAAGCTTCGTTAGGTAATCACTCTGTTGTCACAACCAAGCTTAGTTAGGTAATCACTCTGTTGTTGTCACCACCAAGCTTAGTTAGGTAATCACTCTGTTGTTGTCACCACCAAGCTTAGTTTGGTAATCACTCTGTTGTCACCACCAAGCTTAGTTTGTAATCACTCTGTTGTTGTCACCACCAAGCTTCGTTAGGTAATCACTCTGTTGTCACCTCCAAGTTTAGTTAGGTAATCACTCTGTCCATTATTATCCTGGACACACACACTGTCATACTGTTAGCTTGAGACAGGAATACAAAACAGCTGGTAAAACACCCATCCAATGGTTTTAATTTGGCAGATGTCACATACATAAACCTTGGAGATAAAGTATGTTCATTGGTAAACCAGACTCTAATGGCTAGTGGAATGTCATAACCCTCCAAGCTGAACATAGAGTATTTGCTTAGCTATTTTTAAGCTGGTCCATGTCGTTAGTGTGAGCTCCTAATCAAGGTTGTTAATGAGCATGGAGAAACTCACACAACGTCGTGGACCAGATATAGGTTATTAGGTGTCTCTGCAAAAGTGAATGGGCCAAGAACACCATTTCATTTTCACTGATCACATTTCATTTTCACTGATGACATTTAATTTTGACGGAGACAACATCACCCTTGGCTCTAGTTAAATCAGAGCACCGTATGCCTAGCCTGGTCCCATCTGTTTGTGCTCTTGCAAACGACATAGCTGTCATTGAGAAGCTGAACACGACATTGTCATTGGCATGACAAGGAGTTGGCATAATAGCACAAACAGACTGGCCCCGGGGCTACCATAGGCCCACCCATGTGGAGGAAGAGGAAAGCCAACACGGTCATATATGACCAGTATATTCCAACAACAATTCAGTACAAACCTAACTGGTGGTCCAAGATCTAATTGTGTTGTCTTGTCAACTACTAGGCTATATGGTCATTGTCATTGCCACACATCAGCCATAGGAGTCTGCAAACAGATCTGGGACCACCAGGCTAACACAAATCCTACTTTTATATGGGAACACACAGTCTACTTTTAATTTCATGATTGAGATACAGTTAATTTAATAGCCTGGCTACACTTCAAAATGTGGATATAGGGTGACTGCCTTGTGGCACAAACAACATTCATTAATAAATCACATCATTACTCTGCAGATACCACGTAGTCCCATGTGATTAACATTAACCTTGAAGAATAACTTAATTATAATTTCCTATGGAGGGGAGGAGCAGGGCTTATTAGAAGACAATCAGTGTCAGCACAAACTCATTCATTATGGGGCTTTCGTGCCATGGATTTAATTACACCAATGAAGAGACCCCTCCACACTCACAAACACGCAAACGCACGCAAAACACATGTACAGACACACACTTCAAATTTGATATAGCTATCTCCTTGCAGTCTTTCAAATGTATTATAATGGGCTCCCCTCACGCTCTAGCGACTCCTTGTGGTGGGCCGGTTGCCTCAGGCTGACTTCGGTCATCAGTTGAACAGTGTTTCCTTCGACACATTGGTGCAGCTGGTTTCGGGTTGCGAGTGGGTTTAAGAGTGCGGGTTTTGGCGGATCACGTTTCAGAGGCTGCATGACTCGACCTTCACCTCTCCCAAGCCGTTGGGAGTTGCAGCGGTGAGACAAGATCGTAACCACAAAATTGGGTAGGAAAAGGGGGTAAAAAAATATATATAAAAATAAATATATTTTTATACACAGCTACATCAAGTGTGATATTTCAAAAAATAAAATAAAGGGATGCATGAAAGTGTACACTGAGTGTGGTGGACCATCCTTGATACACACTGAAATTGTTGAGCATGAAAACCCAGCAGTGTTGCAGTTCTTGACACAAAGCTGTGAGCATGGCACCTACTACCATAACCTGTTCAAAGGCACTTAAAATATTGTCTTGCCCATTCACCCTCTGAATGGCACACATACACAATCCATGTTACAATTGTCTCAAGGCTTAAAAATCCTTCTTTAACCTGTGTCCTCCCTTCATCTACACTCATTGAAGTGGGTTTAACAATGGACATCAATCAGGGATCATAGCATTCACCTAAATTCTGCTGGTCAGTTTATATCATTGAAGGAGCAGGTGTGTTCTTAATGTTTTGTACACAGCGTATTTCTTCATCATACACGTGACATTTTAAGCTATCCAAAACATGTAGGCGATAACCTATTCTGTATACATGCGTGTACCTAATTGTCAATGCTTCGGCAGTTGTTTACACTTTTAGAGTCTAATGCATGCACAATACGGTCCTCAACATCTGTGTACAGTAAGTCATATTGTGGAAGAAAGCACTTCAAATACTTACAGATGGAGCCAAAGACGTCACGAAAAATAATCCAATAGAGAAGGACACGCATTTTGAGTGTTCGATGCTGTTTGAATGCGTCAGATCAACTCAGCAAACCGTCCACTCACTGAACTGCCGTCTATTTAATTAAGTCTCCAATGACATGCGCTGAAGAAGGTAGCGGAAAACCTATCTCCCCACCACAGTGAGAGATGCATCTAAAACCATCTCTCCGCTGCGTCGGAGCCTGCGCGTGCCACCGGCCGTCTACACTACAAAGTCACATTACTGAATCTAGAATCTGTCTGAAATTTGATTATCACAACTAACACTACCCATGTAAACTTTTATTGTGGGTTTACTGCGCCTTATGTGCGTTAAACCCAGTGTCCGATTGTATTCCAGTCATTTCTTGTGCATCATTGGACATTTCTGTAAGCATGTGTGGGGTGTAATTAGGGTCATTTCACTTTGGACAGATCACCTGTAGACTGGAATGTATACAGTTGATTTTCTCTTTATTTTAATATTAGAAATCAATACATACATTAACATTAAAGCACAATGCGCACTTGATTCACTAATGGCCTGGTAGCTCTGGCGCACACATCAATGCACATTTTCGCCTCATATTGTTGTCACGGCTGCCTCCAAGCTGCGTGGATACGATTGTCTATGATTCCATGAAGGTAGGGGTACCGGCGCGCCAAGTCTAGTTCCAAACGGCTCCTTAATAGCATCTACTCCCAAGCCATAAAACTGCTGAACAATTAATCAAATGCCCCCCGCCTGGAACCCCAAAAAGCGCTTTGCCTGGATTGAGTGTTGCCTTGTTAATGTCCAAAAGCGGAAGTCAAGGGTGATATGATCCATCACTATCTGTTCTACGTTTGTCGTGTCTAGACATGGTATTGAAATGAGTCTCTTATAAGTCCACTGTGTCTGCATTGTGACCAGAGTTCCTGGTGCCACCCTGTAAGAAAATTATTTAACAGATATTCTTTTAACATAAAATGTTTTTTTAATTTTTTTTACGACAATTATTGATGCCATAAGTCAATGATACCTGTCAATGGAGAAGATACAATGGATCCTCTGTAGGTGGTAAGGAAGATCTGATCACAATGCATATCTTAATTGAATACTTCTGTCTAAAACTGTGAGCCCAATCAGAATGTGGACAAGATGCATGTTATACCCAGTGCATGTTAGCACCAGATACCAGCACCAGATATAAACAGGGCTAAAGACTTCCAACCTGGAACAGGGGAGTTAGGAGGAGGAAGAGAGTGACATCATTAACAAACTTTATTTTTAAGTTGAACTGTACATGTTTTTACATCATAGTGAATGCATAGATCAAGAACAGGGTCATGTGGATTTCACTGAAGTCACATGATGCTGGTGGCAAACTTGAAAGCCCTCAGTTTGTTAATTTAAAAAAGATAGGATATCTTTCCCTGCACAATCTATTTTACAAACACCAGAAAATACTATCAAAATACTATTCCTTGTGACATTGTAAATCATTATTATTGCTAAATTCCATCCAAAAGTGCAAAACTGTAGAGAAAATATGAGGCTTTGTATACAAATTGCACACATGTAGACCACTTATAAAATACAAAAGAAAAGCTCCCAATAAAAATGGAAAACAGTTCTCTGTAAAAGCAGCATTCGATGTAGCTACTGAGCCCCATTGGTGTAGGTAGGGTGAAGTTGCCCCTAGAATCTGATCTTGGGTCAGTGTTGAAATTTTCCTCACTAAGGGTTAAGGTTATGACTGGTGGAGGGGAAGCTCATCCTAGATCTGTACTAAAGGAAAATTCACCCCAGAGCTGGCTTCATTAGTGAAGAACATTGGTCGCCTCCTTGACTGATGGTATGACTGAGATGTCATTCCTTATTGCTTTCAGATACTATAATACATACAAAGGAAAATATCAACACTTAGGATCCTTACAAGAACAAAAAAAACAGAGGTCCTATTTATACACGGTATCTAAAATGTATGGCTATAACAAAATTCTAAAATCCCTTATAACGAAACATAACAAAATCATATTCCTATGATGGTATATAATCTATAGGCCTGCTGTTATGCTCAATCCAGATTTTATCCAAAGAGACCTTACAGAAACATAAGCTTGCCATGGTACTACACTATGCCTTGGGGTGCTCAGGGAGGATAGCCTAAACACAAAAGAGTATAAGCCCTGGGCACAGCAGTGTATTCTCAAAGATGCGGACTATAGCAAGAACTGGCTATGCAAAACACGTGTAAATCCACACTTGGAAAATCGTAATTTTTTATCTTTAAAGTGCAGTTTTATATGTGTCTTTTGTAATTAAAACATAATTCAAAACTATTTTGAAGGGGAGCTTATCTCCTATAGGCAAAAGTTGGCACTTGCTTTGTCAGTAAGTGACATTGAGCTTATAGGTCACAGTAATAGATCATGTTAGTTGATAGTGTGCTGTATAATATAACCTTGAAGCAATACAACCAAATTATTATGTTGCAGTTATCTTAATGAAATTATCATTAAACATTCTTTTGCATCAAAACCATTTAAAATTGATTTCTTAAAAACTATCCTTTTGGGATATAAATGCTCCCCACGTGCTTTTTACATTAGAATAAATATTGCAGTCTTTCATTTGAAATCTTGGAGCTATGGAAAAACTTGAGGAAAGCCTATTAACGGTCGAAGAGAGTTCCTCTATAGTGTATAACCCATGAGTCTGAGTTCAATTCGTTTAAACAGAAGGATTCAAAAGCTCCACAGACACAAGAAATTGGTAGCAAAGCTTTCAATCTCGTGTATTACTTAGTGCCCATTTCCCCCCCACACAATTATCTTCCCTTCAGCCTGGCAGCATTTGAGGATGACACAAAGTAACTGCCTCCTCCTAAACATAATGTAGTCTGGCTGGACTTGTTTTATTAACATTATTCATGTTTTTGTAGCATGAAAAAGATGCTATTTTGTCCAGTATTGTCCTCTGTATTGTGTGATTACAATGTGAGCAGTTGCTCAATAAATGTCATCTTACTTGTGGACACTGTGTTAGTCCATGATAGAAAACAATCATAGCTAATAACATTGTATAAATGTGTGCACAATAACCTCTCTATCTCTCAAGACCATGTAGTAAACTCATAAGGCTACCCTTTTAACTCTTCACCTGTGGTTAAGTTTTGAATTCCTGGTTTTCCTACAGATGTAGGATCTAAATTTGGACCCAGTTTGCTACAGCAGGAAAATAATCCTGCAGCAACAGAAAATGTGGATTATAATTAATGGGCATTTTTTTAATGTTTTGATAGATTTTTGTAAGGGAAAATCAAGTCTGAAATATAAAAGTGGAAATAACAAACTTTAGAAGTCTCTTTAAGCCTCAAATAAACAACAGGTTTTATATTTCATGAAAGTTCTCCTGCAAGAGGGTAATCAAATCAAGACCCTACATCTGTACGTTTGTTTCACCACATACTCTATGTGAAGAGTCCATTAGGTCAAAACAACCACCATGTCTGTAGGGTGTTTGTGCTCTAACTAAAACATGACCAACACACTCAAAACATAAAAACATTAGTGTTAAAAATATAGGGATCCAACAATTTTTTTATATTTTTATATATATATAAAAGAGCAAAACCAAACATAAAATAGTGTACTTGGTGGGGCATCCAGAAACAAATACGCATTTGAAAAAAAACTATAACCTTCACCCTGCGTAAGTATCCATTATCCAGGCTTAGAAGTCACTCCCATCGTATATAATCGTCTTCTCGATTGTCAAGTGGTAGAGGACTTTCTTTGAGATGAACCTGTCAGGGTTGTAGTGAAGAAATAGAACAATATAACATTTTGCAACAAAATGAAACCCTCACAAGCAACTTCTTTAGTACTGCAGTGCTTCAGAGAGCTGTGTCATCCTTCACCACAAGGGCACATGGGAACTGGAGACTGACTTGATGCTAGCGATAGATGTTCTACAGAAGCACACTGCTATGAGAAGGTGGGTTTCAGTGTGGTCAAGGGGTTTGAAGTGGTTACGGTTAAGAACGTGACTGTTTTGCCTACCGTTCGCTGAGAAGGGATAACGTTCTGCTCTACACAAGCACACGGAGAGGTAAAGAGTGTCGCCTGACCACAAGGGTCATTCTAATAATAAAGGTGTGTGGTGTCTCATACCTTGAGAAGGAGTTGTCAAAGATGAGAGTGTAGAGACCAGGGTTCCTGACTTTCAGCTGGCCTTGGATGGTCTCTTTGTGAGAGTTACAGCGAGTCAGAGGAATCAGCACCTGAGATGAGAACACGAGAATAAGTCAATGGATTCCTAGCTTATAACACTCAGTGATAATATTGTCGATGTGGAGCCGTTTATATTTGAGATATTAAAGCTCATGTTCAAAAAGAGGCCCCAATCTTCAGTCTTGTTGTAATCTGATAGGTTAATTGAATTGGGAATTGGGAAGTGGGGGAGCCCTTCTTTTAGGTGACCATTCAAAACCAAAAGTTATTTTATTGAGAGTTTTAGCCCCCGCCCTCTCCTGTCCCCATGGAAACCTCTTTCTCAAAGCTAAGAATCCGGACCACGTTCTGCTCGTGTTATTTTACACACACAATGTAGCTACTTCTCCCCCGTCCGTTTACGTTTCAGTCTTTACTCAACCTCTTCTCAACCATGATGATGTAGCCTCTCTCTCTACTTCTAAACAGCTGAAATAAAAACCTCGTGACGATTTAAACGAACATTCCCACAAATATTTATTGTCAGTTGTAACATATATTGCAGTTCCACAAGCAGAACGCGATCCCTAACACATTGCATTGGAGCAAAAACAATCAGTGTTTTCTGTGATGATTTGGATCATCTTTGTAGTTGCTGCCATATTGTAGCCACTAGCCACCAGCCACTAGCCTGAGTTCCTGAAAAACAGAATGTAACTCCCTGCTTGAGTTTTAACCCTTCTATCAAATCAAACATAATGCAACGTAATGAGCGTTACAGCAAAAAACATAAATAAAAAACAATGACAATAAGAAAATATTTATTACACAACAAACATAAGAGGATAAAACAAACATAAGAATAACAATAAAAACTGAAAGACTAAAGAACACCCTTTTTTTAACCGTTAAGTTAGTTAAAAACTTCTTAGGGCTGAAATCCGTTAACGGATGATATGACAACAGCCAGTGAAAGTGCAGGGCGCCAAATTCAAAACAACAGAAATCTCATAATTAAAATTCCTCAAACATACATGTATTTTATACCATTTTAAAGGTAATCTGGTTGTTAATCCCACCGCAGTGTCCGATTTCAAATGTGCTTTTACAGCAAAAGCACCACAAACAATTATGTTAGGTCACCACCAAGCCACAATAAACACAGCCATTTTTCCAGCCAAAGATAGCAGTCACAAAAAACACAAACAGAGATAAAATTAATCACTAACTTTTGATGATCTTCATCAGATGACACTCATAGGACTTCATGTTACACAATACATGTGTTTTGTTTGATAAAAAATCTGAGTTTACATTGGCACATTACGTTCAATTCTAGGCTGTCTCCACGGCTCCATTGACCCAGTGTCGTATGGGTTAGGGAGGTCTGGCAGACCGGGATGTCCTTGTCCCATCGTGCTCTAGCGACTCCTGTGGTGGGATGAGTGCATGCACACTGACACGGTTGCCAGGTGTACGTGTTTCCTACGACAAGAATTTCGAAGGTGTCCAGTTGTGTCAAGAAGCAGAGTGGCTTGGCGGGGTCGTGTTTCCAAGGACACATGGCTCTCGACCTTCACCTCTCCCTAGTCCCCACGGGAGTTGCAGCGATGGGACAAGACTGTAACTACCAATTGGATATCACAAAATTGGGGTATAAAATAATAATAATAATAAAGTTCACTGATGTCATGTTTTGACCTCTTATTTTTCAGAGTTCCCAGCTGTCTTGAAAGCACCATAAAACTCATGGTAGGCTACCCTTCGCCAGCTCTTATCAGTGCATTAAAACCTGCATTAAAACCAAATACTGATCCAGGTTGGATGTGACAGCAGAGATGAGGTGCTCACTGTCGACCACGCCCCCTGACTTTGAGAAGCTCTGACGCGACATGCATCAAGCACACCCATCTCATTAGTGGTGGTGAGATAAGATAGATTACTAACAGACTAATTTGCGATTGACTGTCATATCCCCACAATAAAAGTATGGATCATGAGTTGAGAAGACAATCAGAAATACTGTTAGAATGTTTTTCAATTTTCTGTCATAGCCCCAATTTTTTTTACATTGACTGTTAATTACATACTTTTTTTCAAATGGGTGGGGTCTCGAAAATGTTCAGATGTCAAAATGGGGTGGTAGTCCCAAAAGGTTTAGGAACCCATGCTTTAAAGGGTTCCCTTTCACCTGTTACCATGGTTATGCTTTTTGCTTTTCATAATTGTTTCCATTAGAAGCATTTACATTTAGGCCTGTCCATAGTAGAGGTTGACCGATTATGATTTTTCAACACCAATACCGATTATTGGAGGACCAAAAAAGACGATACCGATTAATCTGACAGTTTTTATATATATTTGTAATAATGACAATTACAACAATACTGAAGGAACAATGAACACTTATTTGAACTTAATACAGTATAATACAGAAATAAAATCTATTTAGTCTCAAATAAATAATGAAACATGCTCAATTTGGTTTACATAATGGAAAAACACAGGAGAAGAAAGTAAAAGTGGAATATGTGCCATGTAAAAAAAGCTAACGTTTTAAGTTCCTTGCTCAGAACATGAGAACATATGAAAGCTGGAGGTTCAATATTCCCAGTTAAGAAGTTTTAGGTTGTAGTTATTGGAATTACGATGCCTCGACTATTTCTCTCTATACCATTTGTATTTCATATACCTATGACTATTGGATGTTCTAATAGGCACTTTAGTATTGCCAGCATTAGCTCCGGAGTTGATAGGGTTGAAGTTATAAACCGCGTGTGAATCAAGCATTGCTAAGAGCTGTCGGCAAACGCAGTAAAGTTTGAATGAATGCTTATGAGCCTGCTGCCGCCTACCCCCGCTCAGTCAGACTGCTCTATCAAATATCAAATCATAGACTTAATTATAATATAATAAACACAGAAATACAAGCCTTTGGTCATTAATATGGTCAAATCTGGAAACTATCATTTCGAAAAACGTTTATTCTTTCAGTGAAATACAGAACCGTTATCGAACGGGTGACAACTCTAAGTCCAAATATTTCTGTTACATTGCACAACCTTCAATATTATGCCATAATTACGTAAAATTCTGGCAAATTAGTTCACAACGAGCCAGGCGGCCCAAATTGTTGCATATACCCTGACTCGTGCAATGAACGCAAGAGAAGTAACCCAATTTCCCTAGTTTAATATTGCCTGCTAACATGAATTTATTTTAACTAAATATGCAGATTTAAAAAAAAAATACTTCTTTGTAATGATTTTTAAAAAGGCATTGATGCTTATGGTTAGGTGCATTCGTGCAACGATTGTGCTTTTTTTCGCGAATGCGCTTTTATTAAATAATCCCCCGTTTGGCGAAGTAGGCTGTGGTTCGATGATAAATTAACAGGCACCGCATTGATTATATGCAACACAGGACCAGCTAGATAAACTAGTAGTAATCATTAACAATGTGTAGTTAACTAGTGATTATGTGAAGATTGATTGTTTTTTATAAGATAAGTTTAATGCTAGCTAGCAACTTACCTTGGCTCCTTGCTGCACTCGCGTAACAGGTGGTCAGCCTGCCACGCAGTTTCCTCATGGAATGCAATGTAATCAGTCATAATCGGCGCCCAAAAATGTCGATTACCAATTGTTATGAAAACTTGAAATCAGCCCTGCCTATTAATCGGTCGACCTCTAGTCCATAGTTAATTCCCTGGAGTGCAATGGACTACCTGAGCTGCACCAGGCTGCTTGCTCTACTTTAGGTGAAAGGTCAATAAAGAGTTCTGTTCTCAGCAGGGGGAGCTCCTCTCTCATTTACACTGCTCTCGGGTGAAGCTTCCCCTAGGTACAGATTTAGAATAATCTTTCCGTTCCCAATCCAGAATTTAAACATTAGTTTGGGAAATGCAAAACTGACCAAAGATCAGCGTCTAGTTGCAACATCATCCTACACTATTTAGACTCAAAGAGGGTTATTATTTGCTACTGGGATAATCTGCAGCAACAGTCCTCCTAATCACGGCCCTGGAGAGCATCAGGCCCAGCACTAACACAGTATGTATCAAGCGTCTCCCAGTAGGAATGCTGATTTAGGATCAGTTTTGCCTTTTAGATCATAATGAACAAGCTTACATGGACAGGGGGGACCTGATCCTAGATCAGCACTCCTACTATGAGACACTTGATATATACAGCCCCTGATTCAACTCATCTTAGTCTTGATGACTGCACAAAATCCTGCTTGTACCTCCAATTGCTCTTTAGGTCCAGGGTTAGTGACTGACCACTGGTCTATGAGCGGAGCTGGTCCATAGTGGTCCTACCTTGGACTGTTCCACCGGGACGTCGGTGGTCTCACGGTATACCACGCTGAAAGAGATGCTCTTGGGCTCCGAGGAGAACACCCAGCTCACGGTAGGCCCACAATCGACCACGGCAATGTTGATCACACTGTAGCAACTGGACTTGACAAAGAGCTCTCGGGAGCCATCGCCAAACTGAGAGATGTCTTCGATGCTGAGAGGGACAACCAGCCTGCAAACACAACCAGATAGCAGAGGAAGAGTAGGCATTGATTTGACTGAGATTACAACTTGAGTTTTCACACACTATACAGTGGCAGTCTTGGCCAGGATTTGGTTTCGTGATCAGGGTAGGTATTGTGGAAAAAGGAAGTACTGGCAGAGGAAGCTGTAACGGTAGTGCTTTTATTTCCAACATACATGTGTGTGTGATTGTGTGTGTGCAATTGTGTCTGTGCGCGCAGGTTCTAGACTCACGTGACTTCTCCAGACTTGAGAAGGGTGATCTCTGTGTCCTGCACAGTGGGTACATTCTCTTCCCGGGTCGTCTGGGGACACTGCTCCTGTGCCTCTGCAGGTCGTGGGTCATATTACAAAAGACGGTGTTGATTTACCACAAAGCTCCTCATAACCCATACAGTGCCTTGCGAAAGTATTCGGCCCCCTTGAACTTTGCGACCTTTTGCCACATTTCAGGCTTCAAACATAAAGATTTAAAAAATATATATATATATTTCACCTTTATTTAACCAGGTAGGCAAGTTGAGAACAAGTTCTCATTTACAATTACGACCTGGCCAAGATAAAGCAAAGCAGTTCGACAGGTACAACGACACAGAGTTACACATGGAGTAAAACAAACATACAGTCAATAATACAGTATAAACAAGTCTATATACAATGTGAGCAAATTTTACATTTACATTTAAGTCATTTAGCAGACGCTCTTATCCAGAGCGACTTACAAATTGGTGCTTTCACCTTATGACATCCAGTGGAACAGCCACTTTACAATAGTGCATCTAGGTCTTTAAAGGGGGGGGGGGAGGGGGAGAAGGATTACTTTATTACTTTTTTTCAAATGAGGTGAGAAGGGAGGTAAAGGCAAAAAAGGCCATGGTGGCAAAGTAAATACAATATAGCACAATAAAACACTGGAATGGTAGTTTTGCAATGGAAGAATGTGCAAAGTAGAAAAATAATGGGGTGCAAAGGAGCAAAATAAATAAATTAATTAAATACAGTTGGGAAAGAGGTAGTTGTTTGGGCTAAATTATAGGTGGGCTATGTACAGGTGCAGTAATCTGTAAGATGCTCTGACAGTTGGTGCTTAAAGCTAGTGAGGGATATAAAACTGTATTTTTTTGTGAAGAATCAACAACAAGTGGGACACAATCATGAAGTGGAACGACATTTATTGGATATTTCAAACTTTTTTAACAAATCATAAACTGAAAAATTGGGCGTGCAAAATTATTCAGCCCCTTTACTTTCAGTGCAGCAAACTCTCTCCAGAAGTTCAGTGAGGATCTCTGAATGATCCAATGTTGACCTAAATGACTAATGATGATAAATACAATCCACCTGTGTGTAATCAAGTCTCCGTATAAATGCACCTGCACTGTGATAGTCTCAGAGGTCCGTTAAAAGCGCAGAGAGCATCATGAAGAACAAGGAACACACCAGGCAGGTCCGAGATACTGTTGTGAAGAAGTTTAAAGCCGGATTTGGATACAAAAAGATTTCCCAAGCTTTAAACATCCCAAGGAGCACTGTGCAAGCGATAATATTGAAATGGAAGGAGTATCAGACCACTGCAAATCTACCAAGACCTGCCGTCCCTCTAAACTTTCAGCTCATACAAGGAGAAGACTGATCAGAGATGCAGCCAAGAGGCCCATGATCACTCTGGATGAACTGCAGAGATCTACAGCTGAGGTGAGAGACTCTGTCCATAGGACAACAATCAGTCGTATATTGCACAAATCTGGCCTTTATGGAAGAGTGGCAATAAGAAAGCCATTTCTTAAAGATATCCATCAAAAGTGTCGTTTAAAGTTTGCCACAAGCCACCTGGGAGACACACCAAACATGTGGAAGAAGGTGCTCTGGTCAGATGAAACCAAAATTGAACTTTTTGGCAACAATGCAAAACGTTATGTTTGGCGTAAAAGCAACACAGTGCATCACCCTGAACACACCATCCCCACTGTCAAACATGGTGGTGGCAGCATCATGGTTTGGGCTTGCTTTTCTTCAGCAGGGACAGGGAAGATGGTTAAAATTGATGGGAAGATGGATGGAGCCAAATACAGGACCATTCTGGAAGAAAACCTGATGGAGTCTGCAAAAGACCTGAGACTGGGACGGAGATTTTGTCTTCCAACAAGACAATGATCCAAAACATAAAGCAAAATCTACAATGGAATGGTTCAAAAATAAACATATCCAGGTGTTAGAATGGCCAAGTCAAAGTCCAGACCTGAATCCAATCGAGAATCTGTGGAAAGAACTGAAAACTGCTGTTCACAAATGCTCTCCATCCAACCTCACTGAGCTCGAGCTGTTTTGCAAGGAGGAATGGGAAAAAAAATTCAGTCTCTCAATGTGCAAAACTGATAGAGACATACCCCAAGCGACTTACAGCTGTAATCTCAGCAAAAGGTGGCGCTACAAAGTATTAACTTAAGGGGGCCGAATAATTTTGCACGCCCAATTTTTCAGTTTTTGATTTGTTAAAAAAGTTTGAAATATCCAATAAATGTCGTTCCACTTCATGATTGTGTCCCACTTGTTGTTGATTCTTCACAAAAAATACAGTTTTATATCTTTATGTTTGAAGCCTGAAATGTGGCAAAAGGTCGCAAAGTTCAAGGGGGCCGAATACTTTCGCAAGGCACTGTACAGTGGGGCAAAAAAGTTTTTAGTCAGCCACCAATTGTGCAAGTTCTCCCACTTAAAAAGATGAGAGATGCCTGTAATTTTCATCATAGGTACACTTCAACTATGACAGACAAAATGAGAAGAAAAAAAATCCAGAAAATCACATTGTAGGATTTTTAATGAATTTATTTGCAAATTATGGTGGAAAATAAGTATTTGGTCAATTACAAAAAGTTTATCTCAATACTTTGTTATATACCCTTTGTTGGCAATGACAGAGGTCAAACGTTTTCTGTAAGTCTTCAAAAGGTTTTCACACACTGTTGCTGGTATTTTGGCCCATTCCTCCATGCAGATCTCCTCTAGAGCAGTGATGTTTTGGGGCTGTTGCTGGGCAACACGGACTTTCAACTCCCTCCAAAGATTTTCTATGGGTTTGAGATCTGGAGACTGGCTAGGCCACTCCAGGACCTTGAAATGCTTCTTACGAAGCCACTCCTTCATTGCCCGGGCGGTGTGTTTGGGATCATTGTCATGCTGAAAGACCTATTCACGTTTCATCTTCAATGCCCTTGCTGATGGAAGGAGGTTTTCACTCAAAATCTCACGATACATGGCCCCATTCATTCTTTCCTTTACACGGATCAGTCATCCTGGTCCCTTTGCAGAAAAACAGCCTGAAAGCATGATGTTTCCACCCCATGCTTCACAGTAGGTATGGTGTTCTTTGGATGCAACTCAGCATTCTTTGTCCTCCAAACACGACGAGTTGAGTTTTTACCAAAACGCATATTTTGGTTTCATCTAATCATATGACATTCTCCCAATCTTCTTCTGGATCATCCAAATGCTCTCTAGCAAACTTCAGATGGGCCTGGAGTCACTCAAATACATGGCCCCATTCATTCATTCTTTCCTTTACACGGATCAGTCGTCCTGGTCCCTTTGCAGAAAAACAGCCCCAAAGCATGATGTTTCCACCCCCATGCTTCACAGTAGGTATGGTGTTCTTTGGATGCAACTCAGCATTCTTTGTCCTCCCAACACGACGAGTTGAGTTTTTACCACCGTTCTTGTGATCATTTTTAGCCCACGGGGTGAGATCTTGCATGGAGCCCCAGATCGAGGGAGATTATCAATGGTCTTGTATATCTTCCATTTCCTAATAATTGCTCCCATAGTTGATTTCTTCAAACCAAGCTGCTTACCTATTGCAGATTCAGTCTTCCAAGCAGTGTAACCTGGCCCAGTGTAACCTGGCCCAGTACAGCTAGGCTTGGCTCAGCTTGGCTCCAGAGTAACCTGGCCCAGTACAGCTAGGCTTGGTTCAGCTTGGCTCCAGTGTAACCTGGCCCAGTACAGCTAGGGCTTGGGTCCAGTGTAACCTGGCCCAGTACTGCTAGGGCTTGGCTCCAGTGTAACCTGGCCCAGTACAGCTAGGCTTGGCTCCAGTGTAACCTGGCCCAGTACAGCTAGGCTTGGGTCCAGTGTAACCTGGCCCAGTACAGCTAGGCTTGGGTCCAGTGTAACCTGGCCCAGTACAGCTAGGGCTTGGGTCCAGTGTAACCTGGCCCAGTACAGCTAGGGCTTGGGTCCAGTGTAACCTGGCCCAGTACAGCTAGGCTTGGGTCCAGTGTAACCTGGCCCAGTACAGCTAGGCTTGGGTTCAGTGTAACCTGGCCCAGTACAGCTAGGCTTGGGTCCAGTGTAACCTGGCCCAGTACAGCTAGGCTTGGGTCCAGTGTAACCTGGCCCAGTACAGCTAGGCTTGGGTCCAGTGTAACCTGGCCCAGTACAGCTAGGGCTTGGGTCCGTAGGGGGATCGACTAGATCACCAGAAGGATACAAAGTGAAAGTAAAGCTCTTTATTTCGAAGGTTTCTCAGATGACTGAGAAACCTGTAAAGGGAGTGACTTATTGATGGCTACGGTGAGTCACAAATCTATTTTTTGGAATGATCTTGGGTGACATCGCTCACTTTGTTCATGGTGTGTTTTTTGATTACGACACCCCTCACAGACAAGGGTCCAATCAAGCCGAAGCAATATCTGAGATTAGAATATTCTCCAGAACGGGAGACGATGATATAAGAAATCACACTTATAAATGTGGATGTCTTAAATCGCACCTCTGGATGCATAAACTTACAGTCATGTTCTCTCCCATTGTTTACACCTGGGGTTCTCCTTGGTCTGCTCATGCCTTCCATTTACAATCATTTCAGCAGCAGGTGTTCATAAATGGAAGGCAGCAGAATGTGTGAAGGTCACACTGAACTTTTTGTCTTTCAGAGATTTGAGAGAGAGTTTGTCATATGACTTTGACATGACTGTTTGAGAGAGAGTTTGTCATGACTGGACACTTGGACTGTGAATGCTGTGTTTGTATGTGTACGTACACATTTGTGTGTGTGTGTGTGGATGTGTACATACACATTTGTGTGTGTGCGCGGGCGTGTTTTATTTGGTTAGGTATCTGTCCACGTCTGGTTGCACTCACATGTCTAGCGCCCCCAGTTGCCGCGCATCCTGTTCTCCCTCCAGTGAACCGCCTGTTGTTTGGGACAGTGAGTCGCTGTCGTAGGTCCCGTTCACTTCCTCCTGCGTGATGATGTCATAGGCCGCGTCATCAGACTTGGCGCTGGGGTCCGACACTGCACAGGACGTCAAAACCAGTCATGTACCTGTAACACTTTACTGTAGCCTCTTATGTATACATTCATAAAGCCTTCATAAGAGCTACATAAGACATGACAGGAAGTCAAACCTATGCCTATTCCAATACCAGACAGTCATACACGTTTTACACAGAGAAAAGCCATTGTTAAGATAACATTGTGTGTTTAACAGACTGTGATCACCAAGGCTTTTCTCTGGATGTACTTTACCAGCCTGTCTACTATCCTCAGAGGTAGACGCAGTGTTGCCAACTCATTTTCAGGGTAAGTTGCTAGAGACAGGTTGATTTGTAATGACGTAAAACTGCGTCATTACATAGAATACACAATAACGTCACTCAAATTGACTGGCCATCTCTGCAAAAAAATATGATTTGACATTTGTTCAGGTACAGACTCCCACTCTTTTCTGTACTTCTGGCTGTACAATTTTGATTGAGACATGTTGATTGATGTTGTAAGTTCTGTTCAAGATCAAACATTAGTGACCAACTATAATCATTGGGTTTGGCTCATCGAACCCGTACTACTGTTGCCGCAGTCAGCCAACAATGATTTGCAATTTGCTGAAATTGCTGCTGGCCTGCTGCTGCCTGGGCACGAGCTGAGCGCCTGCTGCTGACATCACTCACAATGCACTTTTGCAGCCAGGCACATGTGTTGTGACTGACTGTGTGACAGAGAAAATCGCTTTTGTGTGATTTAGATGGAAAATGCGTGCATTTTAACATTTGAGTCACCTTTCAAAAGTTGCTAAAAGTTCCAAATACATTTTTTAAAGTAGCTAAATTTGTTGCTAGGTGCTGTTTGAAAAAAAAGTTGCCAGGGTAGTCTGAAAAGTTGCTAAATCTAGCAACGAAATTGCTAAGTTGGCATCACTGGGTAGACGTATATCCTATATGTTCAAGCACTTCTCTTTTTATATGGGCATAATCATAGAATTACATATAAAATCCCTATTAATATAATAGGGTCTTTATGGGCCTAATAGTGAAGATATGTTGTTTAACTTTGAAAATGTATTAGCCTACCTTTTAATGTGGCATAAACACAACAAGTCATGATGTTTTTATCCGATTGTCAAACAATTACTCCAAAAGGCTTGCCTGACGACTCAAACTGAATTATTCCGCTGCATTATGTTCACTAGATACTTTAGTTCACTAGATACTTTAGTTCACTAGATACTTTAGTTCACTAGATACTTTTTGTGGCGACTTCAAAATGAGGGGTGTTGTACAAAACAAAACAAGAGTATTGGGACAAATTCACTTTTATGTGTATTAAAGTTGTCAAACGTTTAGTCTTTTAGTCCCATATTCCCAGCAGACAAGGACCTCATCAAGCTTGTGACTCTACGAACTTGTTGGATGCATTTGTTGTTTGTTTTGGTTGTGTTTCATATTATTTTGTGCCCAATAGCAATGAATGGAAAATAATGTATTGTCATTTTGGAGTCACTTTTATTGTAAATACGAATATAATATGTTTCTGAACACTTCTACATCAATGCGGATGCTACCATGATTATGGATAGTCCTGAATGAATCATGAATAATGATGAGTTACAGAGGCACAAATATCATACCCCCCCAAAAAATGCTAACCTCCCCTGTTATTGTAATGGTGAGAGATTAGCATGTCTTGGGGGGTATGATATTTGTGCGTTTGCATATGTGTGTACATCTCACCTTTAACCCTGGGAGTGGGTTTGTAGGGGCTGGTTCGGGGGGTGAGTGAGGACCAAAACTGGGGGGAGGTGGCTGGGTATCGGAGGGGCTCAGCTCACCCTCGGTGAACCTCTCCACCACGGCGCTGTGCTGGGAGTAACACTCCCTGCAGCAACGCTCCTTCTTCCCACTGTGCTTGGTCATCACAAAGTTGTTACTACAGTAGTAGCAGAAGACACGTCCACACAGCCTGAAACAAGAAGAGTGTACTGTAGTATTAGAACACTGTGGAACATTCACCCAAAACCTGAAACCTCTCAGATGTTCTCATTTTCTGGAAACTATTGTACAACAGTTAAATAGAGCGGAGCACCTTTTCTCTCAACATCAATTCAAGAGTTACATTCAAATTACCAGTCAGACCGAAGTCTGTGGAAGCCACGATACAAACAAAACAAAGTCACTGACTCTCTCTGACGTGTCCAGTCAGCTCTAAAAGCAATAGAAGCACTACCAGTACAGCTTCCTCTGCCAATACCTCAATTACCTCGACACCGGTGCACCCGTACAATGCCTCTGTACCGGTACCCCCTGTATATAGCCTCCACATTGACTCTGTACCGGTACCCCCTGTATATAGCCTCCACATTGACTCTGTATCTGTACCCCCTGTATATAGCCTCCACATTGACTCTGTACCGTAACACCCTGTATATAGCCTCCACATTGACTCTGTACCGTAACACCCTGTATATAGCCTCCACATTGACTCTGTATCGGTACCCCCTGTATATAGCCTCCACATTGACTCTGTACTGGTACCCCCTGTATATAGCCTCCACATTGACTCTGTATCGGTACCCCATGTATATAGCCTCCACATTGACTCTGTACCGGTACCCCCTGTATATAGCCTCCACATTGACTCTGTATCGGTACCCCATGTATATAGCCTCCACATTGACTCTGTACCGGTACCCCCTGTATATAGCCTCCACATTGACTCTGTATCGGTACCCCATGTATATAGCCTCCACATTGACTCTGTACTGGTACCCCCTGTATATAGCCTCCACATTGACTCTGTATCGGTACCCCATGTATATAGCCTCCACATTGACTCTGTACTGGTACCCCCTGTATATAGCCTCCACATTGACTCTGTATCGGTACCCCCTGTATATAGCCTCCACATTGACTCTGTACCGTAACACCCTGTATATAGCCTCCACATTGACTCTGTACCGTAACACCCTGTATATAGCCTCCACATTGACTCTGTATCGGTACCCCCTGTATATAGCCTCCACATTGACTCTGTACTGGTACCCCCTGTATATAGCCTCCACATTGACTCTGTATCGGTACCCCATGTATATAGCCTCCACATTGACTCTGTACCAGTACCCTGTATATAGCCTCCACATTGACTCTGTATCGGTACCCTGTATATAGCCTCCACATTGACTCTGTACCGGTACCCCATGTATATAGCCTCCACATTGACTCTGTACCAGTACCCCCTGTATATAGCCTCCACATTGACTCTGTACCGTAACACCCTGTATATAGCCTCCACATTGACTCTGTACCAGTACCCCCTGTATATAGCCTCCACATTGACTCTGTACCGGTACCCCTGTATATAGCCTCCACATTGACTCTGTACCGTAACACCCTGTATATAGCCTCCACATTGACTCTGTACCGGTACCCCCTGTATATAGCCTCCACATTGACTCTGTACTGGTAACCCCTGTATATAGCCTCCACATTGCATCTGTACTGGTACCCCCTGTATATAGCATCCACATTGACTCTGTACTGGTACCCCCTGTATATAGCATCCACATTGACTCTGTACCGGTACCCCCTGTATATAGCCTCCACATTGACTCTGTACTGGTAACCCCTGTATATAGCCTCCACATTGCCTCTGTACTGGTACCCCCTGTATATAGCCTCCACATTGACTCTGTACCGGTACCCCCTGTATATAGCCTCCACATTGACTCTGTACTGGTACCCCCTGTATATAGCCTCCACATTGACTCTGTACCGTAACACCCTGTATATAGCCTCCACATTGACTCTGTACCGTAACACCCTGTATATAGCCTCCACATTGACTCTGTACCGGTACCCCCTGTATATAGCCTCCACATTGACTCTGTACCGTAACACCCTGTATATAGCCTCCACATTGACTCTGTACCGGTACCCCTGTATATAGCCTCCACATTGACTCTGTACCAGTACCCCTGTATATAGCCTCCACATTGACTCTGTATCGGTGCCCCTGTATATAGCCTCCACATTGACTCTGTACCGGTACCCCCTGTATATAGCCTCCACATTGACTCTGTACCAGTACCCCCCTGTATATAGCCTCCACATTGACTCTGTACCGTAACACCCTGTATATAGCCTCCACATTGACTCTGTACCAGTACCCCCTGTATATATAGCCTCCACATTGACTCTGTACCGGTACCCCTGTATATAGCCTCCACATTGACTCTGTACTGTAACACCTGTATATAGCCTCCACATTGACTCTGTACACGGTACCCCTGTATATAGCCTCACATTGACTCTGTACTGGTAACCCCTGTATATAGCCTCCACATTGACTCTGTACCGGTACCACCTGTATATAGCCTCCACATTGACTCTGTACTGTAACACCCTGTATATTCCCTCCACATTGACTCTGTAGCGGTACCCCCTGTATATAGCCTCCACATTGACTCTGTACCGGTACCCCCTGTATATAGCCTCATATTGACTCTGTACCGGTACCCCTGTATATAGCTCCACATTGACTCTGTACCGTAACACCCTGTATATAGCCTCCACATTGACTCTGTACCGTAACACCCTGTATATAGCCTCCACATTGACTCTGTACCGTAACACCCTGTATATAGCCTCCACATTGACTCTGTACCGGTACCCCCTGTATATAGCCTCCACATTGACTCTGTAGCGGTACCCCCTGTATATAGCCTCCACATTGACTCTGTACCGGTACCCCATGTATATAGCCTCCACATTGACTCTGTACCGTAACACCCTGTATATAGCCTCCACATTGACTCTGTACTGGTACCCCCTGTATATAGCCTCCACATTGACTCTGTACCGTAACACCCTGTATATAGCCTCCACATTGACTCTGTACCGTAACACCCTGTATATAGCCTCCACATTGACTCTGTACCGGTACCCCCTGTATATAGCCTCCACATTGACTCTGTAGCGGTACCCCTGTATATAGCCTCCACATTGACTCTGTAGCGGTACCCCCTGTATAGCCTCCACATTGACTCTGTACTGGTACCACATGTATATAGCCTCCACATTGACTCTGTACCGTAACACCCTGTATATAGCCTCCACATTGACTCTGTACTGGCACCCCCTGTATATAGCCTCCACATTGACTCTGTACCGTAACACCCCTGTATATAGCCTCCACATTGACTCTGTACTGGTACCACATGTATATAGCCTCCACATTGACTCTGTACTGGTGCCCCTGTATATAGCCTCCACATTGACTCTGTACTGGTAGCCCCTGTATATAGCCTCCACATTGACTCTGTACCGTAACACCCTGTATATAGCCTCCACATTGACTCTGTACCGGTACCCCCTGTATATAGCCTCCACATTGACTCTGTACCGTAACACCCTGTATATAGCCTCCACATTGACTCTGTACCGTAACACCCTGTATATAGCCTCCACATTGACTCTGTACCGGTACCCCCTGTATATAGCCTCCACATTGACTCTGTACCGTAACACCCTGTATATAGCCTCCACATTGACTCTGTACCGGTACCCCCTGTATATAGCCTCCACATTGACTCTGTACCGGTACCCCATCTATATAGCCTCCACATTGACTCTGTACCGGTACCCCCTGTATATAGCCTCCACATTGACTCTGCACTGGTACCCCCTGTATATAGCCTCCACATTGACATTGACTCTGCACTGGTACCCCCTGTATATAGCCTCCACATTGACATTGACTCTGCACTGGTACCCCCTGTATATAGCCTCCACATTGACATTGACTCTGCACTGGTACCCCCTGTATATAGCCTCCACATTGACATTGACTCTGCACTGGTACCCCCTGTATATAGCCTCCACATTGACATTGACTCTGCACTGGTACCCCTGTATAGCCTCCACATTGACATTGACTCTGCACTGGTACCCCTGTATATAGCCTCCACATTGACATTGACTCTGCACTGGTACCCCCTGTATATAGCCTCCACATTGACATTGACTCTGCACTGGTACCCCCTGTATATAGCCTCCACATTGACATTGACTCTGCACTGGTACCCCCTGTATATAGCCTCCACATTGACATTGACTCTGCACTGGTGCCCTGTATATAGCCTCCACATTGACATTGACTCTGTACTGGTACCCCTGTATATAGCCTCCACATTGACATTGACTCTGTACTGGTACCCTGTATATAGCCTCCACATTGACTCTGTACCGGTACCCCTGTATATAGCCTCCACATTGACTCTGTACCGGTACCCCATGTATATAGCTCCACATTGACTCTGTACCGGTACCCCTGTATATAGCCTCCACGGTGACTCTGTACCGTAACACCCTGTATATAGCCTCCACATTGACTCTGTACCAGTGCCCCCTGTATATAGCTCTCCACATTGACTCTGTACCGGTACCCCTGTATATAGCCTCCACATTGACTCTGTACTGTAACACCCGTATATAGCCTCCACATTGACTCTGTACCGGTACCCCTGTATATAGCCTCCACATTGACTCTGTACTGGTAACCCCTGTATATAGCCTCCACATTGACTCTGTACCGGTACCACCTGTATATAGCCTCCACATTGACTCTGTACTGTAACACCCTGTATATTCCTCCACATTGACTCTGTAGCGGTACCCCTGTATATAGCCTCCACATTGACTCTGTACCGGTGCCCCTGTATATAGCCTCATATTGACTCTGTACCGGTACCCCTGTATATAGCCTCCACATTGACTCTGTACCGTAACACCCTGTATATAGCCTCCACATTGACTCTGTACCGTAACACCCTGTATATAGCCTCCACATTGACTCTGTACCGAACACCCTGTATATAGCCTCCACATTGACTCTGTACCGGTGCCCCCTGTATATAGCCTCCACATTGACTCTGTAGCGGGCCCCCTGTATATAGCCTCCACATTGACTCTGTACCGGTACCCCATGTATATAGCCTCCACATTGACTCTGTACCGTAACACCCTGTATATAGCCTCCACATTGACTCTGTACTGGTGCCCTGTATATAGCCTCCACATTGACTCTGTACCGTAACACCCTGTATATAGCCTCCACATTGACTCTGTACCGTAACACCCTGTATATAGCCTCCACATTGACTCTGTACCGGTACCCCTGTATATAGCCTCCACATTGGACTCTGTAGCGGTACCCCTGTATATAGCCTCCACATTGACTCTGTAGCGGTGCCCCCTGTATATAGCCTCCACATTGACTCTGTACTGGTACCATGTATATAGCTCCACATTGACTCTGTACCGTAACACCCTGTATATATAGCCTCCACATTGACTCTGTACTGGCACCCCTGTATATAGCCTCCACATTGACTCTGTACCGTAACACCCTGTATATAGCCTCCACATTGACTCTGTACTGGTACCACATGTATATAGCCTCCACATTGACTCTGTACTGGTACCCCTGTATATAGCCTCCACATTGACTCTGTACTGGTACCCCTGTATATAGCCTCCACATTGACTCTGTACCGTAAACACCCTGTATATAGCCTATCACATTGACTCTGTACCGGTGCCCTGTATATAGCCTCCACATTGACTCTGTACCGTAACACCCTGTATATAGCCTCCACATTGACTCTGTACCGTAACACCTGTATATAGCTCCACATTGACTCTGTACCGGGTACCCCTGTATATAGCCTCCACATTGACTCTGTACCGTAACACCCTGTATATAGCCTCCACATTGACTCTGTACCGGTACCCTGTATATAGCCTCCACATTGACTCTGTACCGGTACCCCTGTATATAGCCTCCACATTGACTCTGTACCGGTACCCCATCTATATAGCCTCCACATTGACTCTGTACCGGTACCCCTGTATATAGCCTCCACATTGACTCTGCACTGGTACCCCTGTATATAGCCTCCACATTGACATTGACTCTGCACTGGTACCCCTGTATATAGCCTCCACATTGACATTGACTCTGCACTGGTACCCCTGTATATAGCCTCCACATTGACATTGACTCTGCACTGGTACCCCTGTATATAGCCTCCACATTGACATTGACTCTGCACTGGTACCCCTGTATATAGCCTCCACATTGACATTGACTCTGCACTGGTACCCCTGTATATAGCCTCCACATTGACATTGACTCTGCACTGGTACCCTGTATATAGCCTCCACATTGACATTGACTCTGCACTGGTACCCCTGTATATAGCCTCCACATTGACATTGACTCTGCACTGGTACCCCTGTATATAGCCTCCACATTGACATTGACTCTGCACTGGTACCCCCTGTATATAGCCTCCACATTGACATTGACTCTGCACTGGTACCCCTGTATATAGCCTCCACATTGACATTGACTCTGTACTGGTACCCCTGTATATAGCCTCCACATTGACATTGACTCTGTACTGGTACCCCTGTATATAGCCTCCACATTGACTCTAATATCGGTACCCCCTGTATATAGCTCCACATTGACTCTGTACCGGTACCCCATCTATATAGCCTCCACATTGACTCTGTACCGGTACCCTGTATATAGCCTCCACATTGACTCTGTACCGGTGCCCCCTGTATATAGCCTCCACATTGACTCTGTACTGTAACACCCTGTATATAGCCTCCACATTCCTCTGTACCGGTGCCCCTGTATATAGCCTCCACATTGACTCTGTACTGGTAACCCTGTATATAGCCTCCACATTGACTCTGTACCGGTACCACCTGTATATAGCCTCCACATTGACTCTGTACTGTAACACCCTGTATATTCCCTCCACATTGACTCTGTAGCGGTGCCCCCTGTATATAGCCTCCACATTGACTCTGACCGGTGCCCTGTATATATAGCCTCATATTGACTCTGTACCGGTGCCCCTGTATATAGCCTCCACATTGACTCTGTACCGTAACACCCTGTATATAGCCTCCACATTGACTCTGTACCGTAACACCTGTATATAGCCTCCACATTGACTCTACCGTAACACTGTATATAGCCTCCACATTGACTCTGTACCGGTGCCCCTATATAGCCTCCACATTGACTCTGTAGCGGTACCCTGTATATAGCTCCACATTGACTCTGTACCGTACCCCATGTATATAGCCTCCACATTGACTCTGTACCGTAACACCCTGTATATAGCCTCCACATTGACTCTGTACCGGTACCCCCTGTATATAGCCTCCACATTGACTCTGTACCGTAACACCCTGTATAGCCTCCACATTGACTCTGTACCGTAACACCCTGTATATAGCCTCCACATTGACTCTGTACCGGTACCCCCTGTATATAGCCTCCACATTGACTCTGTAGCGGTACCCCCTGTATATAGCCTCCACATTGACTCTGTAGCGGTACCCCCTGTATATAGCCTCCACATTGACTCTGTACTGGTACCACATGTATATAGCCTCCACATTGACTCTGTACCGTAACACCCTGTATATAGCCTCCACATTGACTCTGTACTGGCACCCCCTGTATATAGCCTCCCCACATTGACTCTGTACCGTAACACCTGTATATAGCCTCCACATTGACTCTGTACTGGTACCACATGTATATAGCCTCCACATTGACTCTGTACTGGTACCCCTGTATATAGCCTCACATTGACTCTGTACTGGTACCCCTGTATATAGCCTCCACATTGACTCTGTACCGTAACACCCTGTATATATAGCCTCCACATTGACTCTGTACCGGTGCCCCTGTAGTAGCATCCACGGTGACTCTGTACCGTAACACCCTGTATATAGCCTCCACATTGACTCTGTACCGTAACACCCTGTATATAGCCTCCACATTGACTCTGTACCGGTACCCCCTGTATATAGCCTCCACATTGACTCTGTACCGTAACACCCTGTATATAGCCTCCACATTGACTCTGTACCGGTACCCCCTGTATATAGCCTCCACATTGACTCTGTACCGGTACGCCCTGTATATAGCCTCCACATTGACTCTGTACCGGTACCCCATCTATATAGCCTCCACATTGACTCTGTACCGGTACCCCCTGTATATAGCCTCCACATTGACTCTGCACTGGTACCCCCTGTATATAGCCTCCACATTGACATTGACTCTGCACTGGTACCCCCTGTATATAGCCTCCACATTGACATTTGACTCTGCACTGGTACCCCTGTATATAGCCTCCACATTGACATTGACTCTGCACTGGTACCCCCTGTATATAGCCTCCACATTGACATTGACTCTGCACTGGTACCCCCTGTATATAGCCTCCACATTGACATTGACTCTGCACTGGTACCCCCTGTATATAGCCTCCACATTGACATTGACTCTGCACTGGTACCCCTGTATATAGCCTCCACATTGACATTGACTCTGCACTGGTACCCCTGTATATAGCCTCCACATTGACATTGACTCTGCACTGGTGCCCCTGTATATAGCCTCCACATTGACATTGACTCTGCACTGGTACCCCCTGTATATAGCCTCCACATTGACATTGACTCTGCACTGGTACCCCTGTATATAGCCTCCACATTGACATTGACTCTGTACTGGTACCCCTGTATATAGCCTCCACATTGACATTGACTCTGTACTGGTACCCCTGTATATAGCCTCCACATTGACTCTGTATCGGTGCCCCCTGTATATAGCCTCCACATTGACTCTGTACCGGTACCCCTGTATATAGCCTCCACATTGACTCTGTACCGGCAACCCTGTATATAGCCTCCACATTGACTCTGTACCGGTACCCCATCTATAGCCTCCACATTGACTCTGTACCGGTGCCCCCTGTATATAGCCTCCACATTGACTCTGTACCAGTACCCCTGTATATAGCCTATCACATTGACTCTGTACTGGTAACCCTGTATATAGCCTCCACATTGACTCTGTACCGGTACCACCTGTATATAGCCTCCACATTGACTCTGTACTGTAACACCCCTGTGTATTCCTCCACATTGACTCTGTAGCGGTACCCCTGTATATAGCCTCCACATTGACTCTGCATTTCCCTGTATATAGCCTCATATTGACTCTGTACCGGTACCCCCCTGTATATAGCCTCCACATTGACTCTGTACCGTAACACCCTGTATATAGCCTCCACATTGACTCTGTACCGTAACACCCTGTATATAGCCTCCACATTGACTCTGTACCGTAACACCCAATATATAGCCTCCACATTGACTCTGTACCGGTACCCCTGTATATAGCCTCCACATTGACTCTGTAGCGGTACCCCTGTATATAGCCTCCACATTGACTCTAAACCGTACCCCATGTATATAGCCTCCACATTGACTCTGTACCGTAACACCTGTATATAGCCTCCACATTGACTCTGTACTGGTACCCCTGTATATAGCCTCCACATTGACTCTGTACCGTAACACCCTGTATATAGCCTCCACATTGACTCTGACCGTAACACCCTGTATATATAGCCTCCACATTGACTCTGTACCGGTGCCCCCTGTATATAGCCTCCACATTGACTCTGTAGCGGTACCCCCTGTATATAGCCTCCACATTGACTCTGTAGCGGTGCCCCTGTATATAGCCTCACATTGACTCTGTACTGGTACCATGTATATAGCCTCCACATTGACTCTGTACCGTAACACCCTGTATATAGCCTCCACATTGACTCTGTACTGGCACCCCTGAATATAGCCTCCACATTGACTCTGTGCCGCAACACCCTGTATATAGTATCCACATTGACTCTGTACTGGTACCACATGTATATAGCCTCCACATTGACTCTGTACTGGTACCCCTGTATATAGCCTCCACATTGACTCTGTACTGGTACCCCTGTATATAGCCTCCACATTGACTCTGTACCGTAACACCCTGTATATAGCCTCCACATTGACTCTGTACCGGTACCCCTGTATATAGCCTCCACATTGACTCTGTACCGTAACACCCTGTATATAGCCTCCACATTGACTCTGTACCGTAACACCCTGTATATAGCCTCCACATTGACTCTGTACCGGTACCCCTGTATATAGCCTCCACATTGACTCTGTACCGTAACTTGCCCTGTATATAGCCTCCACATTGACTCTTGCACGTACCCCCTGTATATAGCCTCCACATTGATCGTACCGGTACCCCTGTATATAGCCTCACATTGACTCTGTACGATTTTACATCTATATAGCCTCCACATTGACTCTATTACCGGTACCCCTGTATATAGCCTCCACATTGACTCTGTACTGGTACCCCCTGTATATAGCCTCCACATTGACATTGACTCTGTACTGGTACCCCTGTATAGCCTCCACATTGACATTGACTCTGCACTGGTACCCCTGTATATAGCCTCCACATTGACATTGACTCTGCACTGGTACCCCTGTATATAGCCTCCACATTGACATTGACTTTGCACTAAACCCCTGTATATAGCCTCCACATTGACATTGACTCTGCACTGGTACCCCTGTATATAGCCTCCACATTGACATTGACTCTGCACTGGTACCCCTGTATATAGCCTCCACATTGACATTGACTCTGCACTGGTACCCCTGTATATAGCCTCCACATTGACATTGACTCTGCACTGGTACCCCTGTATATAGCCTCCACATTGACATTGACTCTGCACTGGTACCCCCTGTATATAGCCTCCACATTGACATTGACTCTGCACTGGTACCCCCTGTATATAGCCTCCACATTGACATTGACTCTGCACTGGTACCCCCTGTATATAGCCTCCACATTGACATTGACTCTGTACTGGTACCCCCTGTATATAGCCTCCACATTGACATTGACTCTGTACTGGTACCCCCTGTATATAGCCTCCACATTGACTCTGTATCGGTACCCCCTGTATATAGCCTCCATTATTGACTCTGTACCGGTACCCCTGTATATAGCCTCCACATTGACTCTGTACTGGTACCCCTGTATATAGCCTCCATATTGACTCTGTACCGGTGCCCCCATCTATATAGCCTCCACATTGACTCTGTACCGGTACCCCTGTATATAGCCTCCACATTGACTCTGTACCGTAACACCTGTATATAGCCTCCACATTGACTCTGTACCGGTACCCCTGTATATAGCCTCCACATTGACTCTGTACCGTAACACCCTGTATATAGCCTCCACATTGACTCTGTACCGGTGCCCCCTGTATATAGCCTCCACATTGACTCTGTACCGGTACCCCTGTATATAGCCTCCACATTGACTCTGTACCGGTACCCCCTGTATATAGCCTCCACATTGACTCTGTACCGTAACACCCTGTATATAGCCTCCACATTGACTCTGTACCGGTACCCCCTGTATATAGCCTCCACATTGACTCTGTACCGTAACACCCTGTATATAGCCTCCACATTGACTCTGTACCGTACCCCTGTATATAGCCTCCACATTGACTTTGTACCGGTGCCCTGTATATAGCCTCCACATTGACTCTGTACCGGTACCCCCTGTATATAGCCTCCACATTGACTTTGTACTGGTAACCCCTGTATATAGCCTCCACATTGACTCTGTATCGGTACCCCTGTATATAGCCTCCACATTGACTCTGTACTGGTACCCCCTGTATATAGCCTCCACATTGACTCTGTACCGGTGCCCCATCTATATAGCCTCCACATTGACTCTGTACCGGTACCCCTGTATATAGCCTCCACATTGACTCTGTACGTGCCCCCTGTATATAGCCTCCACATTGACTCTGTACCGTAACACCCTGTATATAGCCTCCACATTGACTCTGTACCGGTGCCCCCTGTATATAGCCTCCACATTGACTCTGTACCGTAACACCCTGTATATAGCCTCCACATTGACTCTGTACCGGTACCCCCTGTATATAGCCTCCACATTGACTCTGTACCGGTACCCCTGTATATAGCCTCCATTGACTCTGTACCGGTACCTCCTGTATATAGCCTCCACATTGACTCTGTACTGGTAACCCCTGTATATAGCCTCCACATTGACTCTGTACCGGTACCCCCTGTATGTAGCCTCCACATTGACTCTGTACTGTAACACCCTGTATATTCCCTCCACATTGACTCTGTACCGGGTACCCCTGTATATAGCCTCCACATTGACTCTGTACGTGCCCCCTGTATATAGCCTCATATTGACTCTGTACCGGTACCCCTGTATATAGCCTCCACATTGACTCTGTACCGGTACCCCCTGTATATAGCCTCCACATTGACTCTGTACCCCCTGTATATAGCCTCCACATTGACTCTGTACCGGTACCCCCTGTATATAGCCTCCACATTGACTTTGTACCGGTACCCCTGTATATAGCCTCCACATTGACTCTGTACCGGTGCCCCCCTGTATATAGCCTCCACATTGACTCTGTACTGGTAACCCCTGTATATAGCCTCCACATTGACTCTGTACCGGTACCCCCTGTATATAGCCTCCACATTGACTTTGTACCGGTACCCCCTGTATATAGCCTCCACATTGACTCTGTACCGTGTACCCCTGTATATAGCCTCCACATTGACTCTGTACTGGTAACCCCTGTATATAGCCTCCACATTGACTCTGTACCGGTTGCCCCTGTATGTAGGCTCCACATTGACTCTGTACTGTAACACCCTGTATATTCCTCCACATTGACTCTGTAAGGTGCCCCCTGTATATAGCCTCCACATTGACTCTGTACCGGTACCCCCTGTATATAGCCTCATATTGACTCTGTGCCGGTACCCCTGTATATAGCCTCCACATTGACTCTGTACCGTAACACCCTGTATATAGCCTCCACATTGACTCTGTACCGTAACACCCTGTATATAGCCTCCACATTGACTCTGTACCGGTACCCCCTGTATATAGCCTCCACATTGACTCTGTACTGGTAACCCCTGTATATAGCCTCCACATTGACTCTGTACCGTAACACCCTGTATATAGCCTCCACATTGACTCTGTACCGGTACCCCCTGTATATAGCCTCCACATTGACTCTGTAGCGGTACCCCCTGTATATAGCCTCCACATTGACTCTGTACTGGTACCCCCTGTATATAGCCTCCACATTGACTCTGTACCGTAACACCTTGTATATAGCCTCCACATTGTCTCTGTACTGGTACCACATGTATATAGCCTCCACATTGACTCTGTACTGGTACCCCCTGTATATAGCCTCCACATTGACTCTGTACCGGTACCCCCTGTATATAGCCTCCACATTGACTCTGTACCGGTACCCCATCTATATAGCCTCCACATTGACTCTGTACCGTAACACCCTGTATATAGCCTCCACATTGACTCTGTACCGGTACCCCCTGTATATAGCCTCCACATTGACTCTGTACCGTAACACCCTGTATATAGCCTCCACATTGACTCTGTACCGGTACCCCCTGTATATAGCCTCCACATTGACTCTGTACCGGTACCCCCAATATAGCCTCCACATTGACTCTGTACGTAACACCCTGTATATAGCCTCCACATTGACTCTGTACGGTACCCCTGTATATAGCCTCCACATTGACTCTGTACCCGGTACCCCTGTATATAGCCCCGCTATTGTTATTTACTGCTGCTCTTTATATTTGTCATTCTTACCTCTTCCCTTTTTGGGAATTTTCTTAAAACTGAATTGTCTGTTAGGGCTTGTAAATAAGACTGTATTCAGCGCATGTGACAAATAACATTGGTTTGATTTTACTTCCTGTTTCCACTACATGCACTGATCACTAATCCAAATCTCAAGACTGGCAGTGTATTGTGTGAAAACACAAGTTGAAATCTCAGTCAAATCATTGCCTACTCTTCCTCTGCTATCTGGTTGTGTTGCTAGTAG
Source organism: Oncorhynchus nerka (assembly GCF_034236695.1). Lineage (NCBI taxonomy): Eukaryota > Metazoa > Chordata > Actinopteri > Salmoniformes > Salmonidae > Oncorhynchus > Oncorhynchus nerka. Next base: position 12,380 of record NW_027039489.1, on the reverse strand, counting down.
CGCTTAACATGTTGTCCATTGTTCCTGTAACAAGACATAACAAGGCCATCTAGTGAGTCAGCGCCCTCTCTGTGCCCACCTGCAGTTATGTCGGCGTAACCACCAGGTGAAATGGGCCTGGCAGCCCAGGCAGTGGGTGGTCTCTTGTCCTGCAACAAACCGCTCCTCTGCCCACAGCTTCTGCTCAAACTCCAGAGCGTCCGATTTCTGCCACAGAACATCCTTATCCCTGCAGGAGCACACACACACACACACACACACACACACACACACACACACACACAATACATTTTTTATGTTTGGATCCAGCATCGGAGTACAAAGGACCCAAAAGATCACAAACACACAGACAGACAGACACCCAAAGACACACACACACACAGGTAGGCGGTTAAGGCGTCAGCATGCTTCAGTTCCGCTGGCGGCTAGCCGAAGTCGGCTCGTTGAACCGAACAGGTGTGCTCACATAAAAGACATTCACTTGAAAAACACGGAAAAAGCGTCAATAGTACTGTTTGTCTATTTTGAGATGCTGTTAGCCAGCATTCACTTCCTCACAATATTCAGAATTACTCTAAGATAATTTAAGAAATCTGTCATTAACTTTGACGTTTTGGACGAGAAGTCCAAAACTAAGATGTTTGGAACAGTATTTCTCAATGACTAAATGTGCATGAATGACAACAAAGACTGTACTGAAGAATCCCTACTGTTGACCAATCACTGATGTAGGGGCGTAGACTTTGGCTACCAACTTCGGCTTGCCTCAAGAAAAAAATTTGTGCCCGAACAACCGGAAAAAAAACGTAAGTAAATCCAAAACAAACAAAAACATCAAAAATGTCATAATATTTGCACAAACTCTTCCAGCTGGGAAGCATGCGGATGCCTTTAGAGGGCAGGACCTGCTGTTAAAAACAACACGGTTACATCCGTCTGGGAAGCATGCGGATGCCTTTAGAGCAGGACCTGCTGTTAAAACAACACGGGTTACATCCGGCTGGGAAGCATGCGGATGCCTTTAGAGAGCAGGACCTGCTGCAAAAACAACCCGGTTACATCCGTCTGGGAAGCATGCGGATGCCTTTAGAGAGCAGGACCCTGTTAAAACAACACGGTTACATCCGGCTGGGAAGCATGCGGATGCCTTTAGAGAGCAGGACCTGCTGTTAAAACAACACGGTTACATCCGTCTGGGAAGCATGCGGATGCCTTTAGAGGGGCAGGACCTGCTGTTAAAAAACACGTTGTTACATCCTGCTGGGAAGCATGCGGATGCCTTTAGAGAGCAGGACCTGCTGTTAAAAACAACACGGTTACATCCGTCTGGGAAGCATGCGGATGCCTTTAGAGAGCAGGACCTGCTGTTAAAAAAAAAACAACACGGTTACATCCGTCTGGGAAACATGCGGATGCCTTTAGAGAGCAGGACCTGCTGTTAAAACAACACGGTTACATCCGGCTGGGAAGCATGCGGATGCCTTTAGAGAGCAGGACCTGCTGTTAAAAACAACACGGTTACATCCGGCTGGGAAGCATGCGGATGCCTTTAGAGAGCAGGACCTGCTGTTAAAACAACACGGTTACATCCGTCTGGGAAGCATGCGGATGCCTTTGAGAGCAGGACCTGCTGTTAAAACAACACGGTTACATCCGTCTGGGAAGCATGCGGATGCCTTTAGAGAGCAGGACCTGCTGTTAAAAGAACACGGTTACATCCGGCTGGGAAGCATGCGGATGCCTTTAGAGAGCAGGACCTGCTGTTAAAAACAACACGGTTACATCCGCTACAGGAAGCATGCGGATGCCTTTAGAGAGCAGGGCTGTTAAAAATAACACGGATCCCTGCTGCGGATGCCTTTAGAAAGGACCTGCTGTTAAAACACGGTTACATCCGTCTGGGAAGCATGCGGATGCCTTTAGAGGGCAGGACCTGCTGTTAAAAACAAAGTTACATCCGGTCTGGGAAGCATGCGGATGCCTTTAGAGAGCAGACCTGCTGTTAAAAGAACACGGTTACATCCGTCCTGCGGATGCCTTTAGAGAGCAGGACCTGCTGTTAAAAGAACACGGTTACATCCGTCTGGGAAGCATGCGGATGCCTTTAGAGAGCAGGACCTGCTGTTAACACGGTTACATCCGTCTGGGAAGCATGCGGATGCCTTTAGAGAGCAGGACCTGCTGTTAAAAACAACACGGTTACATCCGTCTGGGAAGCATGCGGATGCCTTTAGAGGGCAGGACCTGCTGTTAAAAACAACAGGACTGGGAAGCTGCGGATGTTAGAGAGCAGGACCTGCTGTTAAAACAACACGGTTACATCCGTCTGGGAAGCGGATGCCTTCAGAGGGCAGGATGTTAAAACAACACGGTTACATCCGGCTGGGAAGCATGCGGATGCCTTCAGAGGGCAGGACCTGCTGTTAAAAACAACACGGTTACATCCGGCTGGGAAGCATGCGGATGCCTTTAGAGAGCAGGACCTGCTGTTAAAACAACCCGGTTACATCCGTCTGGGAAATGGACTTTAGAGAGCAGGACCTGCTGTTAAAAAGGTTACATCCGTCTGGGAAGCATGCGGATGCCTTTAGAGAGCAGGACCTGCTGTTAAAAACAACACGGTTACATCCGGCTGGAAGCATGCGGATGCCTTTAGAGGGCAGGACCTGCTGTTAAACAACACGGTTACATCCGTCTGGGAAGCATGCGGATGCCTTTAGAGAGCAGGACCTGCTGTTAAAACAACACGGTTACATCCGCCAAGCATGCGGATGGAAGCAGGACCTGCTGCGGTTACATGCCATGCGGATGCCTTCAGAGGGCAGGACCTGCTGTTAAAAACAACACGGTTACATCGCTGGGAAGCATGCGGATGCCTTTAGAGAGCAGGACCTGCTGTTAAAACAACCCGGTTACATCCGCCTGGGAAGCATGCGGATGCCTTTAGAGAGCAGGACCTGCTGTTAAAAACAACACGGTTACACCTGGGAAGCATGGATGCCTTTAAGGACCTGCTGTTAAAAACAACACGGTTACATCCGGCTGGGAAGCATGCGGATGCCTTTAGAGAGCAGGACCTGCTGTTAAAAACAACACGGTTACATCCGTCTGGGAAGCATGCGGATGCCTTTAGAGAGCAGGACCTGCTGTTAAAACAACACGGTTACATCCGTCTGGGAAGCATGCGGATGCCTTTAGAGAGCAGGACCTGCTGTTAAAAACAACGGTTACATCCGGCTGGGAAGCATGCGGATGCCTTTAGAGAGCAGGACCTGCTGTTAAAACAACACGGTTACATCCGTCTGGGAAGCATGCGGATGCCTTTAGAGAGCAGGACCTGCTGTTAAAAACACGATTTACATCCGGCTGGGAAGCATTTACAGGACCTGCTGTTAAAACAACACGGTTACATCCGCTGGGAAGCATGCGGATGCCTTTAGAGAGCAGGACCTGCTGTTAAAAACAACAGGTTACACCTGCATGGATGCCTTTAAGGACCTGCTGTTAAAAACAACACGGTTACATCCGTCGAAGCATGCGGATGGAAGCAGGACCTGCGGATCCGGCTGGGAAGCATGCGGATGCCTTTAGAGAGCAGGACCTGCTGTTAAAAACAACACGGTTACATCCGTCTGGGAAGCATGCGGATGCCTTTAGAGAGCAGGACCTGCTGTTAAAAACAACACGGTTACATCCGTCTGGGAAGCATGCGGATGCCTTTAGAGGGCAGGACCTGCTGTTAAAAACAACACGGTTACATCCGTCTGGTTGTTCCCCTCTTGATCATCAGGATATTGTCTGCTCAGTTAGGTTTCTTTAGGCATGGTTTCTTTGTAATCAGTGAATCATATATTTGTGTGATTTGTGGGTATTTGAGGACTAAATTTAGTGTCCACCTGCTCATGGACTCTCTAACATCCCCAAGGACTGCGGTTGAAAACGAGCTAAAACCGTCACTTTTACTGAAACGTCGATTAATGTGTACTGTCCCTGTAAAAATGAACTCGATAAAGTCAACAAAATCATTATTCATGCTATTCTGGTTATATTGTCCTAATCTAATTTTACATGCACTTCCAACGACCCCCTGTTCTGATGTACTGTACGTCTCTCTGCCAATGAGCAGTTGGAATATAAAAAATGTAGGAGTAAATTAAGACAAACAAAAAAGATTGTGGTTAAATAAGGACACCCCAGGGGAGCTGGCATTGTGTTTTATGCCCTACAGGGGATGAGAGCTATGCAAATAGGAGAGACACACACACACACACAGAGAAACACACACACATATACACACACACACACAGAGAGAGATAGAGAGAGAGAGAGAGAGAGAGAGAGAGAGAGAGAGAGCAATGCCTGCCAAAAAAACTGAAAATTCATAAGCAGACGAGAGCTGTCGCTTTCTGTTCCCTCTTAATATCCCCCTCTCGCTGTCTTCCTCCTTGATATCCCCCTCTCGCAGTCTTCCTCCTTGATATCCCCTCTCACTGTCTTCCTCCTTGATATCCCCCCTCGCTGTCTTCCTCCTTGATATCCCCCTCTCACTGTCTTTCTCCTTGATATCCCCCCTCACTGTCTTCCTCCTTGATATCCCCCCTCGCTGTCTTCCTCCTTGATATCCCCCTCTCACTGTCTTCCTCCTTGATATCCCCCTCTCGCTGTCTTCCTCCTTGATATCCCCCTCTCGCAGTCTTCCTCCTTGATATCCCCCTCTCGCTGTCTTCCTCCTTGATATCCCCCTCTCGCTGTCTTCCTCCTTGATATCCCCTCGCTGTCTTCTTCCTTGATATCCCCCTCACTGTCTTCCTCCTTGATATCCCCTCTCGCAGTCTTCCTCCTTGATATCCCCCTCACTGTCTTCCTCCTTGATATCCCCCTCACTGTCTTCCTCCTTGATATCCCCTCTCAATTTCTTCCTCCTTGATATCCCCCTCACTGTCTTCCTCCTTGATATCCCCCTCTCGCTGTCTTCCTCCTTGATATCCCCTCGCTGTCTTCTTCCTTGATATCCCCCTCACTGTCTTCCTCCTTGATATCCCCTCTCGCAGTCTTCCTCCTTGATATCCCCTCACTGTCTTCCTCCTTGATATCCCCCTCACTGTCTTCCTCCTTGATATCCCCTCTCAATTTCTTCCTCCTTGATATCCCCCTCACTGTCTTCCTCCTTGATATCCCCCTCACTGTCTTCCTCCTTGATATCCCCCTCACTGTCTTCCTCCTTGATATCCCCTCTCACTGTCTTCCTCCTTGATATCCCCCTCGCTGTCTTCTACCTTGATATCCCCCTCGCTGTCTTCTACCTTGATATCCCCTCTCGCAGTCTTCCTCCTTGATATCCCCCTCACTCTCTTCCTCCTTGATATCCCCCTCACTGTCTTCCTCCTTGATATCCCCTCTCACTGTCTTCCTCCTTGATATCCCCCCGCTGTCTTCTACCTTGATATCCCCCTCGCTGTCTTCCTCCTTGATATCCCCTCACTGTCTTCCTCCTTGATATCCCCCTCGCTGTCTTCTACCTTGATATCCCCTCACTGTCTTCCTCCTTGATATCCCTCTCACTGTCTTCCTCCTTGATATCCCTCTACTGTCTTCCTCCTTGATATCCCCCTCGCTGTCTTCTACCTTGATATCCCCCTCGCTGTCTTCCTCCTTGTTATCCCCCCTCACTGTCTTCCTCCTTGATATCCCCTCTCACTGTCTTCCTCCTTGATATCCCCCTCGCTGTCTTCTACCTTGATATCCCCCTCGCTGTCTTCCTCCTTGATATCCCCTCACTGTCTTCCTCCTTGATATCCCCTCGCTGTCTTCTACCTTGATATCCCCCCTCACTGTCTTCCTCCTTGATATCCCCTCTGACTGTCTTCCTCCTTGATATCCCCTCTCACTGTCTTCCTACTTGATATCCCCCCTCGCTGTCTTCTACCTTGATATCCCCGCTGTCTTCTACCTTGATATCCCCTCTCACAGTCTTCTACCTTAATATCCCCCTCTCACTGTCTTCCTCCTTGATATCCCCCCTCGCTGTCTTCTACCTTGATATCCCCCCTCACTGTCTTCCTCCTTGATATCCCCTCTCACTGTCTTCCTCCTTGATATCCCCTCTCACTGTCTTCCTACTTGATATCCCCCCTCGCTGTCTTCTACCTTGATATCCCCCCTCGCTGTCTTCTACCTTGATATCCCCTCTCACAGTCTTCCTCCTTGATATCCCCCCTCACTGTCTTCCTCCTTGATATCCCCCCTCACTGTCTTCCTCCTTGATATCCTCGCTGTCTTCTACCTTGATATCCCCCCTCGCTGTCTTCTACCTTGATATCCCCTCTCGCAGTCTTCCTCCTTGATATCCCCCTCACTGTCTTCCTCCTTGATATCCCCCCTCAATGTCTTCCTCCTTGATATCCCCTCACTGTCTTCCTCCTTGATATCCCCTCTCATTTCTTCCTCCTTGATATCCCCCTCACTGTCTTCCTCCTTGATATCCCCCTCACTGTCTTCCTCCTTGATATCCCCCTCACTGTCTTCCTCCTTGATATCCCCCTCACTGTCTTCCTCCTTGATATCCCCCTCGCTGTCTTCTACCTTGATATCCCCCCTCGCTGTCTTCCTCCTTGTTATCCCCCTCACTGTCTTCCTCTTGATATCCCCCTCACTGTCTTCCTCTTGATATCCCCTCGCTGTCTTCTACCTTGATATCCCCTCGCTGTCTTCTACCTTGATATCCCCTCTCACAGTCTTCCTCCTTGATATCCCCCTCACTGTCTTCCTCCTTGATATCCCCCTCACTGTCTTCCTCCTTGATATCCCCTCGCTGTCTTCTACCTTGATATCCCCCTCGCTGTCTTCTACCTTGATATCCCCCTCTGCAGTCTTCCTCCTTGATATCCCCCTCACTGTCTTCCTCCTTGATATCCCCCTCAATGTCTTCCTCCTTGATATCCCCCCTCACTGTCTTCCTCCTTGATATCCCCTCTCAATTTCTTCCTCCTTGATATCCCCCTCACTGTCTTCCTCCTTGATATCCCCCTCACTGTCTTCCTCCTTGATATCCCCCTCACTGTCTTCCTCCTTGATATCCCCCCTCACTGTCTTCCTCCTTGATATCCCTCTCACTGTCTTCCTCCTTGATATCCCCCCTGTCTTCTACCTTGATATCCCCCTCGCTGTCTTCTACCTTGATATCCCCCTCTGCGGTCTTCCTCCTTGATATCCCCCCTCACTGTCTTCCTCCTTGATATCCCCCTCGCTGTCTTCCTCCTTGATATCCCCTCTCAATTTCTTCCTCCTTGATATCCCCCTCACTGTCTTCCTCCTTGATATCCCCTCTCACTGTCTTCCTCCTTGATATCCCCCTCGCTGTCTTCTACCTTGATATCCCCCCCTCGCTGTCTTCTACCTTGATATCCCCTCTCGCAGTCTTCCTCCTTGATATCCCCCCTCACTGTCTTCCTCCTTGATATCCCCCTCGCTGTCTTCTACCTTGATATCCCCCCTCGCTGTCTTCCTCCTTGATATCCCCTCTCACTGTCTTCCTCCTTGATATCCCCTCGCTGTCTTCTACCTTGATATCCCCCTCGCTGTCTTCCTCCTTGATATCCCCCTCTCGCTGTCTTCCTCCTTGATATCCCTCTCGCTGTCTTCCTCCTTGATATCCCCCTCTCGCAGTCTTCCTCCTTGATATCCCCCTCGCTGTCTTCCTCCTTGATATCCCCCCTCGCTGTCTTCCTCCTTGATATCCCCTCTCGCTGTCTTCCTCCTTGATATCCCTCACTGTCTTCCTCCTTGATATCCCCCTCACTGTCTTCCTCCTTGATATCCCCCTCTCGCTGTCTTCCTCCTTGATATCCCCCTCTCGCAGTCTTCCTCCTTGATATCCCCCTCTTGCTGTCTTCCTCCTTGATATCCCCCTCTCACAGTCTTCCTCCTTGATATCCCCCTCTTTGTCTTCCTCCTTGATATCCCCTCTCACTGTCTTCCTCCTTGATATCCCCCTCGCTGTCTTCTACCTTGATATCCCCCCTCGCTGTCTTCCTCCTTGATATCCCCTCTCGCTGTCTTCCTCCTTGATATCCCCTCGCTGTCTTCCTCCTTGATATCCCCCTCGCTGTCTTCCTCCTTTATATCCCCCTCGCTGTCTTCCACCTTGATATCCCCTCGCTGTCTTCTACCTTGATATCCCCCTCTCACAGTCTTCCTCCTTGATATCCCCCCTCACTGTCTTCCTCCTTGATATCCCCTCTCACTGTCTTCCTCCTTGATATCCCCCTCGCTGTCTTCTACCTTGATATCCCCCTCGCTGTCTTCCTCCTTGATATCCCCTCTCGCTGTCTTCCTCCTTGATATCCCCTCTCGCTGTCTTCCTCCTTGATATCCCCTCTCGCAGTCTTCCTCCTTGATATCCCCCCTCGCTGTCTTCCTCCTTGATATCCCCCTCGCTGTCTTCCTCCTTGATATCCCCTCTCGCTGTCTTCCTCCTTGATATCCCCCTCGCTGTCTTCCTCCTTGATATCCCCCTCTCGCTGTCTTCCTCCTTGATAATCCCCTCTCACTGTCTTCCTCCTTGATATCCCCCTCTCTGTCTTCCTCCTTGATATCCCCTCTGCTGTCTTCCTCTTGATATCACCTCAATGTCTTCCTCCTTGATATCCCCCTCACTGTCTTCCTCCTTGATATCCCTCTCAATTTCTTCCTCCTTGATATCCCCCCTCACTGTCTTCCTCCTTGATATCCCCCTCACTGTCTTCCTCCTTGATATCCCCCTCACTGTCTTCCTCCTTGATATCCCCCTCGCTGTCTTCTACCTTGATATCCCCCTCTCGCAGTCTTCCTCCTTGATATCCCCCTCTTGCTGTCTTCCTCCTTGATATCCCCCTCAATGTCTTCCTCCTTGATATCCCCCTCCTGTCTTCCTCCTTGATATCCCCTCTCAATTTCTTCCTCCTTGATATCCCCCTCTGTCTTCCTCCTTGATATCCCCTCACTGTCTTCCTCCTTGATATCCCCCTCACTGTCTTCCATCCTTGATATCCCCTCTCACTGTCTTCTCTTGATGTCCCTCTAGCTGTCTTCTGCAGCCAGTATCCCCCTAAGCTGTCTTCTACCTTGATATCCCCTCTCGCAGTCTTCTACCTTGATATCCCCCTCTACTATGATCTTCCTCTTGATATCCCCCTCACTGTCTTCCTCCTTGATATCCCCCTCGCTGTCTTCTCTTGATATCCCCCCTCACTGTCTTCCTCCTTGATATCCCCTCTCACTGTCTTCCTCCTTGATATCCCCCCTCTCGCTGTCTTCCTCCTTGATATCCCTCTGCTGTTTTCCTCCTTGATATCCCCTCTCGCTGTCTTCCTCATTGATGCCCCTCTCGCTGTCTTCCATCTTGATATCCCCTCTAGGATCTTCCTCTTGATATCCCCCTCGCTGTCTTCATCCTTGATATCCCCCTCGCTGTCTTCCTCCAGATGTCCCCTCTCGCTGTCTTTCTCCTTGATATCCCCTCTCGCTGTCTTCCTCCTTGATATCCCCCTCTGCAGTCTTCCTCCTTGATATCCCCCTCGCTGTCTTCCTCATGATATCCTCCCCTCGCTGTCTTCCTCCTTGATATCCCCCTCTCGCTGTCTTCCTCCTTGATAACCCCTCTCGCTGTCTTCCTCCTTGATATCCCCCTCACTGTCTTCCTCATGATATCCCCCTCTCTCGCTGTCTTCCTCCTTGTATCCCCCTCACTGTCTTCCTCCTTGATATCCCCCTCACTGTCTTCTCTTTGATATCCCCCTCTCACTGTCTTCCTCCTTGATATCCCCCTCACTGTCTTCCTCCTTGATATCCCCTCGCTGTCTTCTACCTTGATATCCCCCTCGCTGTCTTCCTCCTTGATATCCCCCTCTCACTGTCTTCATCATTGATATCCCCCTCGCTGTCTTCTACCTTGATGTCCCCCTCGCTGTCTTCCTCCTTGATATCCCCCTCTCGCTGTCTTCCTCCTTGATATCCCCCTCTCGCTGTCTTCCTCCTTGATATCCCCCTCTCGCAGTCTTCCTCCTTGATATCCCCTCGCTGTCTTCCTCCTTGATATCCCCCTCGCTGTCTTCTCCTTGATATCCCCCTCTGGCTGTCTTCACATTGATATCCTGCTGATCTTCCTCCTTGATATCCCCCTCTCGCAGTCTTCCATCTTGATATCCCCCTCGCTGTCTTCCTCCTTGATATCCCTCTCGCTGTCTTCCTCCTTGATATCCCCTCTCGCTGTCTTCCTCCTTGATGTCCCCCTCTCGCAGTCTTCCTCCTTGATATCCCCCTCGCTGTCTTCCTCCTTGATATCCCCCTCGCTGTCTTCCTCCTTGATATCCCCCTCTCGCTGTCTTCCTCCTTGATATCCCCTCTCGCTGTCTTCCTCCTTGATATCCCCCTCCCACTGTCTTCCTCCTTGATATCCTCTCGCTGTCTTCCTCCTTGATATCCCCCCTCACTGTCTTCCTCCATCCCCTCACTGTCTTCTACCTTGATATCCCCCTCTACCGGTCTTCCTGTATCCCCCTCACTGTCTTCCTCCTTGATATCCCCCCTCGCTGTCTTCTACCTTGATATCCCCCGCTGTCTTCCTCCTTGATATCCCTCTCACTGTCTTCCTCCTTGATATCCCCCTCGCTGTCTTCTACCTTGATATCCCCCTCACTGTCTTTCCTCCTTGATATCCCCTCTCGCTGTCTTCTCCTTGATACCCCCTCTCGCTGTCTTCCTCCTTGATATCCCCTCTCGCAGTCTTCCTCCTTGATATCCCCCTCGCTGTCTTCCTCCTTGATATCCCCTCTGTCTTCCTCCTTGATATCCCCCTCTCGCTGTCTTCCTCCTTGATGTCCCCTCTCGCTGTCTTCCTCCTTGATATCCCCCTCTCGCAGTCTTCCTCCTTGATATCCCCCTCGCTGTCTTCCTCCTTGATATCCCCCTCGCTGTCTTCCTCCCTTGATATCCCCTCTGCTGTCTTCCTCCTTGATAACCCCTCTCACTGTCTTCCTCCTTGATATCCCCCTCACTGTCTTCCTCCTTGATATCCCCTCTCGCTGTCTTCCTCCTTGATATCCCCCTCTCTTGCAGTCTTCCTCCTTGATATCCCCCTCTTGCTGTCTTCCTCCTTGATATCCCCCCTCTCACAGTCTTCCTCCTTGATATCCCCTCTCACTGTCTTCCTCCTTGATATCCCCCTCCTGTCTTCCTCCTTGATATCCCCTCTGATGTCTTCCTCCTTGATATCTACCTTGCTGTCTTCCCTCCTTGATGTCCTCGCTGTTTCCTCCTTGATATCCCCCCTGTCTGTCTTCCTCCTTGATATCCCTCTCCTGTCTTCCTCCTTGATATCCCCCTCACTGTCTTCCTCCTTGATATCCCCCTCGCTGTCTTCCTCGTGATATCCCTCGCTGTCTTCCTCCTTGATATCCCCTCTGCGCTGTCTTCCTCCTTGATATCCTCTCCCTGTCTTGCTCCTTGATATCCCCCTCACTGTCTTCCTCCTTGATATCCCCCTCTCGCTGTCTTCCTCCTTGATATCCCCCTCTCATACAGATCTTCCTCCTTGATATCCCCCTCGCTGTCTTCCTCCTTGATATCCCCCCTCTCGCAGTCTTCCTCCTTGATATCCTCTCACTGTCTTCCTCCTTGATATCCCCATCACTGTCTTCCTCCTTGATATCCCCCTCTCGCTGTCTTCCTCCTTGATATCCCCTCTGCAGTCTTCCTCATTGATATCCGCTCTCGCTGTCTTCCTCCTTGATATCCCCCTCTCGCTGTCTTCCTCATGATATCCCCCTCTCGGCTGTCTTCCTCCTTGGTATCCCCCTCTCACTGTCTTCCATCTTCGATATCCCCCTCTGGCTGTCTTCTGCCTTGATATCCCCCTGCTGTCTTCTGCCTTGATGTCCCCCTCGCTGTCTTCTACCTTGATATCCCCCTCAGCTGTCTTCTCCTTGATCCCCTAGGCTGTCTTCTGCCTTGATGCACCCCCCCTCCTGTCTTCATCATGATATCCCCTCTCACTGTCTTCCTCCATGATATCCCCCTCGCTGTCTTCTACCTTGATATCCCCTCGCTGTCTTCCTCCTTGATATCCCCCTAAGCCTGTCTTCTACCTTGATATCCCTGGCTGTCTTCTACCTTGATATCCCCCTCTACGCAGTCTTCCTCTTTGATATCCCCCTCACTGTCTTCCTTCTTGATATCCCCCCCTCCTGTCTTCCTCCTTAAATCCCCCTCACTGTCTTCTTCTTGATATCCCCCCTCACTGTCTTCCTCCTTGATATCCCCTCTCACTGTCTTCCTCCTTGATATCCCCCTCGCTGTCTTCTACCTTGATATCCCCCCTCGCTGTCTTCCTCCTTGATATCCCC
>NW_027039488.1:60000-69280 GCF_034236695.1 Oncorhynchus nerka | reverse complement strand
TTTGGGATGCATCCTTGGTCTTCTTCTTCCTCTGTTTTCTGGACACAAATGTCATCTGTTGTGACATCGTTCGAATGGAATGGAGATAAGAGGTAACATATTGTGATGGTCTGAAGGTGTTGCAGCTGAATGGAGATAGAGGGTAACATATTGTGATGGTCTGAAGGTGTAACAGCTGAATGGAGATAGAGGTAACATATTGTGTGATGTTCTGAAGGTGTTACAGCTGAATGGAGATGAGAGAGGTAACATATTGTGATGGTCTGAAGGTGTTACAGCTGAATGGAGATAGAGGAGTAACATATTGTGATGTTCTGAAGGTGTTACAGCTGAATGGAGATAGAGGGTAACATATTGTGATGGTCTGAAGGTGTTACAGCTGAATGGAGATAGAGGGTAACATATTGTGATGTCTGGAAGGTGTTACTGCTGAATGGAGATAGAGGGTAACATATTGTGATGGTCTGATGGTGTTACAGCTGAATGGAGATAGAGGTAACATAGTGTGATGGTCTGATGGTTAGCAACAGCTGAATGGAGATAGAGGGTAACATATCAGGATGGTCTGAAGGTGTAACAGCTGAATGGAGATAGAGGGTAACATATTGTGATGGTCTGAAGGTGTAACAGCTGAATGGAGATAGAGGGCAACATATTGCATGGTCTGAAGGTGTTACAGCTGAATGGAGATAGAGGGTAACATATTGTGATGGTCTGAAGGTGTTACAGCTGAATGGAGATAGAGGGTAACATATTGTGATGGTCTGAAGGTGTTACAGCTGAATGGAGATAGAGGGTAACATATTGTGATGTTCTGATGGTGTTACAGCTGAATGGAGATAGAGGGTAACATATTGTGATGGTCTGAAGGTGTTACAGCTGAATGGAGATAGAGGGTAACATATTGTGATGGTCTGAATGGAGATAGAGGGTAACATATTGTGATGGTCTGAAGGTGTTACAGCTGAATGGAGATAGAGGGTAACATATTGTGATGTTCTGATGGTGTTACAGCTGAATGGAAGAGAGGCAACATACTGTTGTGATGGTCTGAAGGTGCAACAGCTGAATGGAGATGAGGGTAACATACAGATTGTGAAGGTCTGAATGGAGATGAAGGGTAACATATTGTGATGTTCTGATGGTGTTACAGCTGAATGGAGATAGGGTAACATATTGTGATGGTCTGATGGTGTAACAGCTGAATGGAGATAGAGGTAACATATTGTGATGGTCTGAAGGTGTAACAGCTGAATGGAGATAGAGGAAAACATGTGCTTATTTCTGAAGGTGTTACAGCTGAATGGAGATAGAGGTAACATATTGTGATGTTCTGATGGTGTTACAGCTGAATGGAGATAGAGGGTAACATATTGTGATGTTCTGATGGTGTAACAGCTGAATGGAGATAGAGGGTAACATATTGTGATGGTCTGAATGGAGAGAGGTAACATATTGTGATGTTCTGATGGTGTTACAGCTGAATGGAGATGGGGTAACATATTGTGATGGTCTGAATGGAGATAGAGGGTAACATATTGTGATGTTCTGAATGGAGATAGAGGGGGTAACATATTGTGATGTTCTGATGGTGTTACAGCTGAATGGAGATAGAGGTAACATACTAGATGGTCTGAAGGTAACAGCTGAAATGGAGATAGAGGGTAACATATTGTGATGGTCTGAAGGTGTTACAGCTGAATGGAGATAGAGGTAACATATTGTGATGGTCTGAAGGTGTTACAGCTGAATGGAGATAGAGGGTAACATATTGTGATGGTCTGAAGGTGTTACAGCTGAATGGAGATAGAGGGTAACATATTGTGATGGTCTGAAGGTGTTACAGCTGAATGGAGATAGAGGGGTAACATATTGTGATGGTCTGAAGGTGTAACAGCTGAATGGAGATAGAGGTAACATATTGTGATGTTCTGAAGGTGTTACAGCTGAATGGAGATAGAGGTAACATATTGTGATGTTCTGAAGGTGTTACAGCTGAATGGAGATAGAGGGTAACATATTGTGATGGTCTGGAAGGTGTTACAGCTGAATGGAGATAGAGGGTAACATATTGTGATGGTCTGAAGGTGTAGCAGCTGAATGGAGATAGAGGGCAACATATTGTGATGGTCTGAAGGTGTTACAGCTGAATGGAGATAGGGGTAACATATTGTGATGGTCTGAAGGTGTAACAGCTGAATGGAGATAGAGGTAACATATTGTGATGGTCTGAAGGTGTTACAGCTGAATGGAGATATGCCCCTCATATGGGCTTCTAGGACGGCAGTTTCAGACAGAATGTATATAGAGATCGATAGAACGGTGGAATTAAATTCAGGGTGAGTTGTCAAATAATAGGGGAACCATTTGGGAGGCTGCCATAGTATTCTATCAGCCTTTACCTCTCCGTTTCAGTCCTGACTGAGGAGGAGGTTTTCCACCCACGTCCATTTACGTCAGAGTGATTGTTTGGAGATAAACTGTTTGTGTGCAGTGGGGGAGAATCTACTAGGGATGGATGGTAAAAGGGTTTAGAATCTACTAGGGATGGATGGTAAAAAAGGCTTTAGAATCTACTAGGGATGGATGGTAAAAGGCTTTAGAATCTACTAGGGATGGATGGTAAAAGGCTTTAGAATCTACTAGGGATGGATGGTAAATTTACAATCTACTAGGGATGGATGGTAAAAAGGGTTTAGAATCTACTAGGGATGGATGGTAAAAGGATTTAGAATCTACTAGGGATGGATGGTAAAAGGCTTTAGAATCTACTAGGGATGGATGGTAAAAGGATTTAGAATCTACTAGGGATGGATGTTAAAGGTTTAGAATCTACTAGGGATGGATGGTAAAAGGGTTTAGAATCTACTAGGGATGGATGGTAAAAGGCTTTGGAATCTACTAGGGATGGATGGTAAAAGGCTAGAATCTACTAGGGATGGATGGTAAAAGGCGTTAGAATCTACTAGGGATGGATGGTAAAGGCTTTAGAATCTACTAGGGATGGATGGTAAAAGGCTTTAGAATCTACTAGGGATGGATGGTAAAAGGCTTTAGAATCTACTAGGGATGGATGGTAAAAAGGCTTTAGAATCTACTAGGGATGGATGGTAAAGGCTTTAGAATCTACTAGGGATGGATGGTAAAAGGCTTTAGAATCTACTAGGGATGGATGGTAAAAGGCTTTAGAATCTACTAGGGATGGATGGTAAAAAGGGTTTAGAATCTACTAGGGATGGATGGTAAAAAAGGGTTTAGAATCTACTAGGGATGGATGGTAAAAAGGGTTTTAGAATCTACTAGGATGGATGGTAAAAGGGTTTAGAATCTACTAGGGATGGATGGTAAAGAGGGTTTACTGGAGGCTGGTACTTACTGCCCAGGACTCGCTCTTTTGAGATATCTCTCTTTTTCATCCTCTGTTTATGAGACCTGCAAAGTATAGACCAAATCCACTACAGGGAGTCTCTCTCTGTTCAGGAGACCTGCTAAGAACACACCAAATCCCTTACAGGGAGTCTCTCTCTGTTCAGGAGACCTGCTAAGAACACACCAAATCCCTTACAGGGAGTCTCTCTCTGTTCAGGAGACCTGCTAAGAACACACCAAATCCCTTACAGGGAGTCTCTCTCTGTTCAGAAGACCTGCTAAGAACACACCCAAATCCCTTACAGGGAGTCTCTCTGTTTCAGAAGACCTGCTAAGAACACACCAAATTCCTTACAGGAGTCTCTCTCTGTTCAGGAGACCTGCTAAGAACACACCAAGTCCCTGACAGGGGCCATGCCATAATGACGTGCAGCTAGCTGATGGTTGAGTAAAGTCAGCCATGTGCACAGATAGGGCTCTACCCCTCCAGTCTCCAAAAGTGCCCTTTAGGGTGGTGGTGTAATTTACCCCCAAAATCGTTGTCAAGTCCCCCAATATTAACAATACTGCCACAGCAGCAAACATTAGATTAACAAAATTTGATTTAGCCTACATCATCATCATTATTCAGTCTGGTTTGACTGATATGTTCAGCAGAGAGACAGAAAGACATCGGTCTGGTTGACTGATATGTTCAGCAGAGAGACACAGAAAGACATCGGTCTGGTTGACTGATATGTTCAGCAGAGAGACAGAAAGACATCGGTCTGGTTGACTGATATGTTCAGCAGAGACACAGAAAGACATCGGTCTGGTTGACTGATATGTTCAGCAGAGAGACACAGAAAGACATCGGTCTGGTTGACTGATATGTTCAGCAGAGAGACATAGAAAGACATCGGTCTGGTTGACTGATATGTTCAGCAGAGACACAGAAAGACATCGGTCTGGTTGACTGATATGTTCAGCAAGAGACACAGAAAGACATCGGTCTGGTTGACTGATATGTTCAGCAGAGAGACACAGAAACACATCGGTCTGGTTGACTGATATGTTCAGCAGAGAGACACAGAAAGACATCGGTCTGGTTGACTGATATGTTCAGCAGAGAGACACAGAAAGACATCGGTCTGGTTGACTGATATATTCAGCAGAGAGACACAGAAACACATCGGTCTGGTTGACTGATATGTTCAGCAGAGAGACAGAAAGACAGAGATGAAAATCCCAATCAGTAAAAGCTAGCTAACTAGCACATTTACATCAAATCAAATCACATTTTGTGGTCATACACATGGTTAGCAGATGTTGTGGTCACATACACATGGTTTAGCAGATGTTATTGGTCACATACACATGGTTAGCAGATGTTATTGGTCACATACACATGGTTGGCAGATGTTATTGGTCACATACACATGGTTAGCAGATGTTATTGGTCACATACACATGGTTAGCAGATGTTATTGGTCACATACACATGGTTGCAGATGTTATGCGGGTTGTATTGAAATGCTTGTGCTTCTACTTCCGACAGTGCAGTAATATCTAACAATTTCACAACATATTCCCAATACACACAAATCTAAAGTAAAGGGAAAGGAATTAAGAATATATCAATATATGGATGATCAATGTCAGAGCGACATAAACTAAGATACAGTAGAATAGAATAGAGTACAGTATATACCTATGAGATGATCAATGTCAGACGACATAGACTAAGATACAGTAGAATAGAATAGAGTACAGTATATACCTATGAGATGATCAATGTCAGAGCGGCATAGACTAAGATACAGTAGAATAGAATAGAGTACAGTGTATACCTATGAGATGATCAATGTCAGAGCGGCATAGACTAAGATACAGTAGAATAGAATAGAGTACAGTGTATACCTAGGAGATGATCAATGTCAGAGCGGCATAGACTAAGATACAGTAGAATAGAATAGAGTACAGTGTATACCTATGAGATGAGTGCAATATATGTGATATATGTAAATAAATGATTAAAGTGAATATTATTAAAGTGACTAGTGTTCCATTTATTAAATCATCAATCAACAAAATCAATGATCAACTGACAGCCCCGCCCTCTTTCCTGATGTCAATCATGTCTATAGGAGGCACTGTAACTAGCTTGCCGCCCTCTTTCCTGATGTCAATCATGTCTATAGGAGGCACTGTAACTAGCTTGCCGCCCTCTTTCCTGATGTCAATCATGTCTATGGGAGGCACTGTAACTAGCTTGCCCGCCCTCTTTCTGATGTCCATCATGTCTATGGGAGGCACTGTAACTAGCTTGCCCCGCCCTCTTTCCTGATGTCAATCATGTCTATGGGAGGCACTGTAACTAGCTTGCCCCGCCCTCTTTCTGATGTCAATCATGTCTATGGGAGGCACTGTAACTAGCTTGCCTCTTTCCTGATGTCAATCATGTCTATGGGAGGCACTGTAACTAGCTTGCCCCGCCCTCTTTCCTGATGTCAATCATGTCTATGGGAGATACTGTAACTAGCTTGCCCGCCTCTTTCCTGATGTCAATCATGTCTATGGGAGCACTGTAACTAGCTTGCCCCGCCCTCTTTCCTGATATCAATCATGTCTATGGGAGGCACTGTAACTAGCTTGCCCCGCCCTCTTTCCTGATATCAATCATGTCTATGGGAGGCACTGTAACTAGCTTGCCCCGCCCTCTTTCCTGATGTCCATCATGTCTATGGGAGCACTGTAACTAGCTTGCCCGCCCTCTTTCCTGATGTCAATCATGTCTATGGGAGGCACTGTAACTAGCTTGCCCCGCCCTCTTTCCTGATGTCAATCATGTCTATGGGAGGCACTGTAACTAGCTTGCCCCGCCCTCTTTCCTGATATCAATCATGTCTATGGGAGGCACTGTAACTAGCTTGCCCCGCCCTCTTTCCTGATGTCAATCATGTCTATGGGAGGCACTGTATAACTAGCTTGCCCCGCCCTCTTTCCTGATGTCAATCATGTCTATGGGAGGCACTGTAACTAGCTTGCCCCACCCTCTTTCCTGAAGTCAATCATGTCTATGGGAGGCACTGTAACTAGCTTGCCCCTTCCTCTTTCTGATGTCAATCATGTCTATAGGAGGCACTGTAACTAGCTTGCCGCCTCTTTCCTGATGTCAATCATGTCTATGGGAGGCACTGTAACTAGCTTGCCCCGCCCTCTTTCCCTGATGTCAATCACGTCTATGGGAGGCACTGTAACTAGCTTGCCCCGCCCTCTTTCCTGATGTCAATCACGTCTATAGGAGGCACTGTAACTAGCTTGCTCCGCCCTCTTTCCTGATGTCAATCACGTCTATAGGCGGCACTGTAACTAGCTTGCCCCACCCTCTTTCCTGATGTCAATCATGTCTATGGGAGGCACTGTAACTAGATGCCGCCCTCTTTCCTGGTGTCAATCACGTCTATAGGAGGCACTGTAACTAGCTTGCCCCGCCCTCTTTCTGATGTCAATCATGTCTATGGGAGGCACTGTAACTAGATTGCCCTGCACTCTTTCCTGGTGTCAATCACGTCTATAGGCGGCACTGTAACTAGCTTGCCTACAGTTTCTGATGATGAGTGAGTGTGTTGTTGCAGAACCACATAAGCCCATGCCAAATATACAGTATATACATACAGTCTGAAGTTTACAAACACCTGAGCCAAATACATTTAAAGTCAGTTTTTTCACATTGAATCCTAGTAAAAAGTCCCTGTCTTAGGTCAGTTAGGATCAACACTTTATTTTCATCCATTTTAGAATAAGGCTGCAACGTAAAACAAGGTGGAAAAAGTAAATGTGTCTGAATACTTTCCAAAGGCCCCTGTATGTGATTACTGTATGTCCATACAATCAATACCAGCTGAGGGTCTGAATACTTTCCAAAGGCCCTGAGGGTCTGAATACCTTCCAAAGGCCCTGAGGGTCTGAATACCTTCCAAAGGCCCTGAGGGTCTGAATACTTTCAAAGGCCCTGTATGTGATTACTGTATGTCCATACAATCAATGCCAGCTGAGGGTCTGAATACTTTCCAAAGGCCCTGAGGGTCTGAATACCTTCAAAGGCCCTGAGGGTCTGAATACTTTCAAAGGCCCTGTATGTGATTACTGTATGTCCATACAATCAATACCAGCTGAGGGTCTGAATACTTTCCAAAGGCCCTGTATGTTATTACTGTATGTCCATACAATCAATACCAGCTGAGGGTCTGAATACTTTCCCAAGGCCCTGTATGTGATTACTGTATGTCCATACAATCAATGCCAGCTGAGGGTCTGAATACTTTCCAAAGGCCCTGAGGGTCTGAATACCTTCCAAAGGCCCTGAGGGTCTGAATACTTTCAAAGGCCCTGTATGTGATTACTGTATGTCCATACAATCAATGCCAGCTGAGGTCTGAATACTTTCCAAAGGCCCTGAGGGTCTGAATACCTTCAAAGGCCCTGAGGGTCTGAATACTTTCAAAGGCCCTGTATGTGATTACTGTATGTCCATACAATCAATACCAGCTGAGGGTCTGAATACTTTCCAAAGGCCCTGTATGTTATTACTGTATGTCCATACAATCAATACCAGCTGAGGGTCTGAACACTTTCCAAAGGCCCTGAGGGTCTGAATACCTTCAAAGGCCCTGAGGGTCTCTGAACACTTTCAAAGGCCCTGTATGTGATTACTGTATGTCCATACAATCAATGCCAGCTGATTCATGATTTAGACTAGCTGAGAAACGCTGCCTGTCTGTCTGTCTGTCTGTCTGTCTGTCTGTCTGTCTGTCTGTCTGTCTGTCTCTGTCTGTCTGTCTGCCTGCCTGCCTGTCTGTCTGTCTGCCTGTCTGTCTGTCTCGTCCCGACTCCCGACACTTTCATTACTATGGGACAGCTGGAGATTGAAATAGAATTTTGAAACAATGTTGTAAATGTCAGAGCGATAGACAGCAACGTTTAAACAAATCTCCACTGTTGAAAACTATATGTTAGTCTAAAAGACATGTGAGATAATACCTAGATGCTTTTTATAGTGGAGATCAAGTTCATAAATTGCCTGGCTGGGCTGATGAGACAGTGGATGGCGCAGTCAGATGGAACAGAGTAAATAGGCATTTTTCGCGTCACAGACTTGTGGTAACTTGTGGAATAGACACCGGCTGGAAAACAGTTTTAACCAATCAGCATTCAGTATTAGACCAACCCGTTGTATGACGTGGGAAAGATATCATCCTGTCAATAGAGGAAGAGAGATATTTCATTCACATGATTAGATGAGACACATGATACACTACAATACTACTATACCTCTGTCTCTGTCTGTTTCAATACTACTATACCTCTGTCTCTGTCTCTGTCTGTTACAATACTACTATACCTCTGTCTCTGTCTTTCTCAGTGGATGACTTGCTTGTCATAGGAGTGAATAGGACTATAGATCATGATGAACACAATCAATACTAGAGTATTACGGACAAACAATCAATACCAGAGGTGCTGATGAGTGTTACGGACAAACAATCAATACCAGAGGTGCTGATGAGTGTTATGGACAAACAATCAATACCAGAGGTGCTGATGAGTGTTATGGACAAACAATCAATACCAGAGGTGCTGATGAGTGTTACGGACAAACAATCAATACCAGAGGTGCTGATGAGTGTTATGGACAAACAATCAATACCAGAGGTGCTGATAGGTGTTACGGACAAACAGGAGACCAGGCTCCTTTTCTCAACAAGGTGATCATTAGGAAAGAGGAAACCTAACCCCTCTAAATCAGAGTTACCGGGGCTGCCTTAATGGACGTCTCCACGTCTCAGTGCCCGGGGAACAGTGGGTTAACTGCCTTGTTCAGGGGAACAGTGGGTTAACTGCCTTGTTCAGGGGCTCTGTCATCTCGGGG